>NC_059508.1:33249479-33256979 GCF_914767665.1 Harmonia axyridis
GTCCAAGGACTGATCCCTGCACAATTCCTGCTTTTATATTTTTGGGCGCGGATGTTTCATTCCCTACGCGTACTATGAATTTTCTGTTATTGAGATATGAGTAAATGGTCTTTATGAGGAATTTCGGGAATTTAAGTTTTATTAATTTGTAGGTCAGCCCCTCTATCCAAACTTTGTCGAACGCCTTTTCGATGTCGAGGAGGAGCATGACCGTGTGGTTTTTATTATTGAAACTATTTATTACGTCAACTACGATTCGGCAGATTTGCTGTGTCGAGCTGTGTTTTTCCTTGAAGCCAAATTGATGGTCATCGCGAATTTTATTGTTTTTCATAACTTGTTTTATTTTTCCTAACAGGATTTTCTCGGTCAGCTTGCTGAGGTTAGACAGTAGACTGATCGGACGGTAGTTGCCGGGAGAAGTTGTGACTTTCCCGGCTTTGGGGATAGGGGTTACTACTGCTGTTTTCCAACAGCTAGGCCAGTGTTGAAATTTGAATACAGCGTTTATGATGTAGTTCAGTTGAACTATGGCCTTTCTGGATAGGTTCCGGATCAGTCTATTGTCCACTTCGTCCTTTCCTGGCGCTTTGTTTAGTGGAAGCTTTTTAATTTCGTCCCGTATTTCCGATGGATTTGTTAATAGATGATTTTCGGGCTTTACGAAGCGGTTCGAATTTATAAAGTCTTCCACTCTTTTCCGTATGTCTGCTTGTTCTGGACTATCGGTCTGGGATATGTGGTGAGCGGTTTCGAAGTTTTCCGCAAGTACGTCCGCTTTTTCTTTATCGGTGATGTAATTCGCGGAATTTTGGACCAAGATGGGAACTTGGGAGAATTTTTGAATACTGGATTTGACTGTTTTCCAGAGATCTTTGTTATTAGAATTTAGCCTGGAGATTTTCTGTTCCCATCTTTCGTTCTGGAAAATTTTTATGTGGTTTCGGATTTCGCGGGTGTATGAGTTTAAGAGTGTTTTATCGACTTGTCTTTGGTGGGATTGCCACCTTTTTCTGATTTTATTCCTGAACTTGATCAAGTCGATAATATGGGCTGGTAGTTTTTCTGCTACTTCAGCTCTCGGTTTTTTGGAAATTGTTTTATCGCGGGCGTACTTGAGGGCCTTCGTAAACTTTTCAATTTCCCGTTCGATGTCGGAAGCAGTTTCGATTTTATTGTTGATAGTTATTTTACTATCTAATATTGTACGAAATTTTGCCCAATCAGCGTTCGAATAGTCGTACACTAATTTTGTTGGGTTTCTTTCGCTGCTATAATTGACCGAGAAGATCACTGGATTATGATCGGACCCTAACTGACAACTCGCGTCCGGGATACTATTCAAGTTAATATTCTTAGTGAGTATTAAATCGATAGTACTCGGAGCTTTTCCATTGTCTGGAAAATGAGTGTGTCCGTTAGGGATGTTCAAAATTACGTCATCATTAGCTTCAAGGAAACTGAATAGACGATTTCCATTGGTGTTTCTGCAGTTGCAGTTCCATTCTTCGTGTTTAGCATTTAGATCGCCTAGAACTATTACTTTATTTTTCCTAGAAAATAGGAATCTTAGGCAGTTGGTACTGAATTTGCGACTGGGGCTATTATACACCGCCGTTATGATTAAGTTGCCATCAATCTGGACGCTAGCGTTCTCTATTGTGCAGTTGATGGTAGGCAAAATGGTGGATGCGATAAGGTTCTTTACTAGTATAGCGATTCCACCGAATCCAGAGTTGTCTTGTCTGTCTTGCCTATATGTCTGGTATCCTTTAATGAAAAATTTGTGGTTGTTTTTCAGTTTTGTCTCGTTGATAGTCAGTATGTCTATTTGGTTGTAATTTAGAAAATTGGAGATCTCCAGGAATTTTTGGGAGACTCCATTCGCGTTCCAAGTCGCGATTTTTAATGACTTAGTCGTTTAAATTGAGGAAGAATTCCA
The DNA here is from genome assembly GCF_914767665.1 of Harmonia axyridis. Classification (NCBI taxonomy): domain Eukaryota; kingdom Metazoa; phylum Arthropoda; class Insecta; order Coleoptera; family Coccinellidae; genus Harmonia; species Harmonia axyridis. The sequence continues at coordinate 33,251,422 of NC_059508.1, forward strand.
GTATGACGTACTTTCTTTCGGCGGGGCTTGCATTTTGCAGCTGCTGGTTGAGTCTTTTGACGTCTGTCAGTAGTTGTCGTATGTCCACGTATTGGTTCAGTCTGTTGAACTCGCTTTTCAGCTCGTAAAACGCGTTTTGGAAGTTATTTGTGTTATTTGTGTCATGAGTTTTGTTTGTTGGGGGGGAAGTTGGGGTTTTGGGGGTGGTTTGGGGGTTGGCCATGCCACTTACCGGTTTTTGTTTGGCCTCTTGGGCCTTTCTCCTTTCTTCCCAGACATTCACGGCCGGGATTGGAGCTTCGCGGTAAACTTTGGGGGCGGCAGGGGCGGCGGTTTTGGCGTTCCTCGCCCTGCGGTTGCAGATGTTCACGTAAATCGCGCACTCGGTACTGTTTGCGGGGTGACTCCCGAAACAGTTCGCGCACTTTGCCGGCGTATTCATCGATTTTGGGCACTCGCGAGTCGCGTGATTTTCCGCGCACTTGAGGCAGTTTGGGGTCCTATGGCAGTTGGCCGTGGCATGTCCCCACATCTGGCAGTTGTGACATTGGATTACTTCCCTTTTTGTATAGTACTTGTTCCACCGAACGGCTGTATAATTAATAACGCGGACTTCCTTCTGTATTTTCCGGAGCGTTATCGTATTTCCGGTGACGACCATGTACGCCGGTGATTTCGTTGCTTTTAGTTTGTGGATTTCCACAACCGGAATTCCTAGTTCCTGGAGTTCAGTTTTAATCTCTTCCAGGTCTGGATCAGAATCCAGTCCCCTCAGCGTAAAAGCATGAGTTTTTTCTTCCCTCGGGGTGTAAGTGTGGTATTTTACGTCGTTTTCATCAAAATATTTTTCTAACTTCTTTCTGTCTTCTACCGTCTCGGTGTAGACGGTGGAGTTCATGGCACTGTATTTAATATAAAATTTGCCATTTATAACTTTCGTTATGTCGGCCACCGTTTTGTTATGTTTTTTGAAAACGCCGTTGACCACTATTGGCGGGGGTTTCCGTTGATTTTTTCTAATTTCAACGGATGCTGCATTGACTTCTACCTCATTTGGATTGAGGTAGTTAAATTTATTTTTGATTTCTACAGGGATTGTCTTTTTGTCCTTCCTTTTCCTGATAGATGTTGTTGGATGCGTGAAGTTTGGGTTTTCCACATCTCCAACTCGACTTCTCTTTTTGGCGACTCTCGGGGGGTCAGTTTCATTATCAGATGAATCTGAAGGGAGTTTCATTTCCTGGTCGTCCATCATTTTAATAAAGTTCTGATATAATTTTTGAAATTCCTTTCAAAAAGGAATTCAAAAGCGGTCGGTTTCACGCGAAACTCGGCCGTTTCAGGGCCTTTCGGACCCGAGCAGGTAAAATTTCGTCACTCACTCAGTCTATTCTTGGCTCTGGAATGCGGCTTGGCGCCGTCTGGTCTAACACAACGGTCACTTTCACAGGTCAGTTTTAACGTTCACAAATTCCACAACTATCTCTACGGAGCGATTTTGGGTATAACCTCTCAGCACAGTGTTCTGACGAGAACTGGCAATTTCAGCGTGGTATGGCCGTAAACAACAAATATAGCGATATTTTCTATGATATCTCACTTTTTGGGAGCGGAAAGGACGTGAACGTTTTTCCTTATAAAAAATGAAATAACTTTTGGATATTAATTCTGATTGTTGATTTAAGTTTTAAGAACACATTAGGACATATCTCAATGAAATTTGAGGGATTTCCGAAATCGAAAAATATTTTTCGAAAAAAAAAAAAAATCCCAGAAGACCTCGGTCATCTCAAGTTTATTTCCATATTCTATTACACAATCAACGTACATCACAAAAGGAACCATCTCTCTAACTATCACAGTTAAATTTTTGTATCGGAACATTTCACGTCGGAATATCTCGCTAAGTCCAGACCGGGGAGATCGGTCGCATTTGACACCGTCCGCTCCGGTCTAACATCGTCTTGGAGTCGGGGTAACGATGGAGAGGCGTTTAAGGACGTGAACATTTTTCCTTATAAAAATTAAAGTCGACAATGAATATTGATTCTGATTACTGATTTACTCTTTTAGTACACATTAGAAGGCAACGCAATCAGATTTGAGGAAATTTCAAGATCAGAAAATTTTTTTCGAAAAAAAAAAAAATTCAAGAACACCTGGGTCATGGCAAGTTATTTCCCACAATCCATTCCACAATCAACGTACAACATAGAAGAAATCATCTCTCTAACTATCCTGGTTCAAAAGTTGTATCGGAACATTTCACGTCGAAATACCTCGCCAAGTCCAGACCGGGGCGATAGGTAGTATCTGACACCGTCCGCTCGGGACTGACATCGACTTGGACTCGGGCTAATGATGGGGAGGCGTTTGAGGACGTGAACATTTTTCCTTATAAAAATTAAAGTCGACAATGAATATTGATTCTGATTACTGATTTACGCTTTAAAAACACATTAGAAGGCAACCAAATCAAATTTGAGGAAATTCCAAAATCAGAAAATTTTTTTTCAAAAAAAAAAAAATCCGAAAAATATTTTTCGATTCTGATTACTGATTTACTCTTTTAGAACACATTAGAAGGCAACGAAATCAAATTTGAGTGAAATCCAAAATCAGAAAATATTTTTCGAAAAAAAAAAAAAATTCGAGAACACCTCGGTCATGGCAAGTTATTTTCCACAATCCATTCCCCAATCAACGTACATCCCAGAAAAAATCATCTCTCTAACTATCCTGGTTCAAAAGTTGTATCGGAACATTTTCACGTCGAAAATATATCTCAGAGTCCAGACCGATGCAGAACGTAAACTCGATCATACCGATGCTTCACGTAATCTCGATCTTACCGATGCACAACGTAAACTAGATCACACCGATGCAGAACGTAAACTCGATCATACCGATGCACCACGTAAACTCAGGCAGACCGATGCAGAACGTGAACTCGATCTTACCGATGCACCACGTAATCTCGATCTTACCGATGCACCACGTAAACTCGGGCAGACCGATGCAGAACGTGAACTCGATCTTACCGATGCACCACGTAAACTAGGGCTGACCGATGCATCACGTAAACGACGATCGAGAGGCGCGAAAGGACGTGAACGTTTTTCATTATAAAAATTGAAATAAATGATAAATAATGATTCTGATTGTTGGTTATCATTTTTAATAAGCATTAGGAGGCAACCAAATGAAATTTGAGGAAATTCCGATAATAGAAAATTTTTTCGAAAAAAAAAAAAAATTCATGAAATCCTCGGTCATCGCAAAATATTTACCATATTCTGTTCGATAATCAACGTATATTTAAGAAGGAATCATATCTGTATCTATCTTGGTTCAAATTTTGTATCGGAACATTTTGACCAAAGTCCGAGCTTCGGCCGAAACAGACACCGCTGACCTGGCCTATCGATCGACCGAGAGTCGGGGATAGAGCGTAAGTGTTGTCTGGAGGGGAACCCTGTGCTCTCCTGACATATATAGGGAAGGTGGTCGCGTTGGGCGATGCAGAACGTTTGGATCGGGAATTATATTTTTGGTTCAGCTATTGGAATATGGTTTATTGTTGGTATATATTGGCGAAATAACGTTCTTACTGACTGGGGATATTCATAAAAATGAGTCCGGAGATTTTCAGATCGAAGTCCGAGTGATCCGACTTGGAAGGCGTGTTGGGTGGGTCGAGATGGCTTAGATCGATCAGACGAGGCGGGCTAAGTGTTGACGTCATGCATCGGTCCATTTTCAGATTGAGTCCGAGTAATCCGACTTTGAAAGAGTGTTGGGTGCGTCGAGACTGTTTAGATAGATCGGACGAGGCGGACTAGGTGTTAACGACATGCATCGGTATATTTTCTGATCGGAGTCCGAAGAAATCGGCCCTAGTAGGCGCAGCGGACGGTCGAGACGGCCTCGGTGGGTCGGATCGATCGGGAAAAGTTTGCTAAATCGTGTCTGGAGGGGAACCTTGGGTTCTCCTGACATATATAGGGGATAAGGTTTGGGTGAACGATTCTTCACGTAAAAGTTGAGTAATTTATTTTTCGATAAGCTTTTGGATATTGATGAGAAGTATATGTATATCTTCGATTAAAAGAATTCTTACCGTCTCGATGTATATTATATTAGATATATAAGAAATAGTTAACGTGATGCATCGGCCGATTTCCGGATCGGAGTTCGAGAGATGCGACTTTCGATGCGCGATGGGTGGTTCGAGACGGCCTAGATCGATCGGACGAGGCGGACTAGGTGTTAACGACATGCATCGGCGGATTTTCTGATCGGAGTCCGAAGAAATCAGCTCTAGTAGGCGCGGCGAACGGTCGAAACGGCCTCGATCGATCGGACGAGGCGGACTAGGTGTTAACGACATGCATCGGCGGATTTTCTGATCGGAGTCCGAAGAAATCAGCTCTAGTAGGCGCGGCGAACGGTCGAAACGGCCTCGGTGGGTCGGATCGATCGGGAAAAGTTTGCTAAATCGTGTCTGGAGGGGAATCCGGGGTTCTCCTGACATATATAGAAGGGGTGGAGAATGGGTCCTGTCCTAGACTGTTTGGAGTTCTTTTTAGGATGATATTCAGTTGGTAAGTGGTAGACCCGAATCCGACCTCGGCGTTTGGGTACTGGCAAGGTGTGTTGGTTTCGGCTTTCGCATCTTGGGTCGCTTTCGTCAACCTCATGCAGCGAGGTCGCGGTCCGCTTCGTCTCTTTGTAGTCGAATGGCCTTTAAGCGACCAACCTTAAAATCGTGATCCTCTGCCCGTTGCGGGTTATGTTCACAAAAAATTTGCAACCACTCAATTCGTTCCGAGCGACAAATATTGTTGAATCTCGAATCACCGTGTCGTTATATTCACATGTATAGCGAAGGGTCGAGATGGAATGTGTATAAGAAATTAGTTGATAGCCGGGGGTTCGTATTATATATGGACGCCTTGGCGAGGGATTGTTTCTAGAAACTTTCTCATTTTTGATCGGGGTTTTGTCCGAGATGATGATGATGTATATATAGCTTGAGTCTCATGCTGACTGGGGGCTGTTACGTCGTTTCGTCGAGGACTTGCACTTACTGATGTGCGGCGCTAGTCGAAGTCAATCGACATGGCTAGTGCCACATGACGAGAGGCGAACGGGTTTGGCCATACCGGCAATCTCGTGGACCGATCGTATAAGCACGCAGTTCCCTGGTTGATCCTGCCAGTAGTCATATGCTTGTCTCAAAGATTAAGCCATGCATGTCTCAGTACAAGCCAAATTAAGGTGAAACCGCGAAAGGCTCATTAAATCAGTTATGGTTCCTTAGATCGTACCCACATTTACTTGGATAACTGTGGTAATTCTAGAGCTAATACATGCAAATAGAGCTCCGACCGGGAACGGAAGGAGCGCTTTTATTAGATCAAAACCAATAGGTGGCGGGTTCGCTCGTCATCGTACAATTTGGTGACTCTGAATAACTTTAAGCTGATCGCATGGTCTCGTACCGGCGACGCATCTTTCAAATGTCTGCCTTATCAACTGTCGATGGTAGGTTCTGC
>NC_059508.1:33266979-33271979 GCF_914767665.1 Harmonia axyridis
TATTTTCCGTATTTCATTCCACAATCAACGTACAACATAGAAGAAATCATCTCTCTAACTATCCTGGTTCAAAAGTTGTATCGGAACATTTCACGTCGTAATATCTCGCCAAGTCCAGACCTCGGCGATAGGTAGTATCTGACACCGTCCGCTCGGGACTGACATCGACTTGGACTCGGGCTGATGATGGGGAGGCGTTTAAGGACGTGAACATTTTTCCTTATAAAAATTAAAGTCGACAATGAATATTGATTCTGATTACTGATTTACGCTTTAAAAACACATTAGAAGGCAACCAAATCGAATTTGAGGAAATTCCACGATCAGAAAATTTTTTTCGAAAAAAAAAAAAATCCGAAAAATATTTTTCGATTCCGATTACTGATTTACTCTTTTAGAACACATTAGGAGGCAACCAAATCAAATTTGAGAAAATTCCACAATCAGAAAATTTTTTTCGAAAAAAAAAAAAATTCGAGGACACCTCGGTCATGGCAAGTTATTTCCCACAATCCATTCCCCGATCCACGTACATCCCAGAAAAAATCATCTCTCTAACTATCCTGGTTCAAAAGTTGTATCGGAACATTTTCACGTCGAAAATATATCTCTAAGTCCAAACCGATGCACCACGTAAACTAGGGCAGACCGATGCACCACGTAATATCGGGCAGACCGATGCAGAACGTAAACTCGATCATACCGATGCTTCACGTAATCTCGATCTTACCGATGCACCACGTAAACAAGGGCAGACCGATGCAGAACGTAAAGTAGATCTTACCGATGCACCACGTAATCTCGATCTTACCGATGCACCACGTAATCTCCATCTTACCGATGCACCACGTGAACTGGATCTTACCGATGCACCACGTAATCTCAATCTTACCGATGCACCACGTGAACTGGATCTTACCGATGCAGAACGTGAATTGGATCTTACCGATGCACCACGTAAACTCGATCTTACCGATGCACCACGTAATCTCGATCTTACCGATGCACCACGTGAACTGGATCTTACCGATGCAGAACGTGAATTGGATCTTACCGATGCACCACGTAAACTCGATCTTACCGATGCACCACGTAATCTCAATCTTACCGATGCACCACGTGAACTGGATCTTACCGATGCAGAACGTGAATTGGATCTTACCGATGCACCACGTAAACTCGATCTTACCGATGCACCACGTAATCTCAATCTTACCGATGCACCACGTGAACTGGATCTTACCGATGCAGAACGTGAATTGGATCTTACCGATGCACCACGTAAACTCGATCTTACCGATGCACCACGTAATCTCGATCTTACCGATGCACCACGTGAACTGGATCTTACCGATGCAGAACGTGAATTGGATCTTACCGATGCACCACGTAAACTCGATCTTACCGATGCACCACGTAATCTCAATCTTACCGATGCATCACGTAATCTCGATCTTACCGATGCAGAACGTAAACTCGATCATACCGATGCACCACGTTATCTCGGCAGACCGATGCAGAACGTAAAAAAAAAGCTTACAGCACGCGGTGTTCCCAAGCGGTCACCCATCCAAGTACTAACCGCGCCCGACGCTGCTTGGCTTCAGTGTTCTGACGAGAACTGGCAATTTCAGCGTGGTATGGCCGTAAACAACAAATATAGCGATATTTTCTATGATATCTCACTTTTTGGGAGCGGAAAGGACGTGAACGTTTTTCCTTATAAAAAATGAAATAACTTTTGGATATTAATTCTGATTGTTGATTTAAGTTTTAAGAACACATTAGGACATATCTCAATGAAATTTGAGGGATTTCCGAAATCGAAAAATATTTTTCGAAAAAAAAAAAAAAATCCCAGAAGACCTCGGTCATCTCAAGTTTATTTCCATATTCTATTACACAATCAACGTACATCACAAAAGGAACCATCTCTCTAACTATCACAGTTAAATTTTTGTATCGGAACATTTCACGTCGGAATATCTCGCTAAGTCCAGACCGGGGAGATCGGTCGCATTTGACACCGTCCGCTCCGGTCTAACATCGTCTTGGAGTCGGGGTAACGATGGAGAGGCGTTTAAGGACGTGAACATTTTTCCTTATAAAAATTAAAGTCGACAATGAATATTGATTCTGATTACTGATTTACTCTTTTAGTACACATTAGAAGGCAACGCAATCAGATTTGAGGAAATTTCAAGATCAGAAAATTTTTTTCGAAAAAAAAAAAAATTCAAGAACACCTGGGTCATGGCAAGTTATTTCCCACAATCCATTCCACAATCAACGTACAACATAGAAGAAATCATCTCTCTAACTATCCTGGTTCAAAAGTTGTATCGGAACATTTCACGTCGAAATACCTCGCCAAGTCCAGACCGGGGCGATAGGTAGTATCTGACACCGTCCGCTCGGGACTGACATCGACTTGGACTCGGGCTAATGATGGGGAGGCGTTTAAGGACGTGAACATTTTTCCTTATAAAAATTAAAGTCGACAATGAATATTGATTCTGATTACTGATTTACGCTTTAAAAACACATTAGAAGGCAACCAAATCAAATTTGAGGAAATTCCAAAATCAGAAAATTTTTTTTCAAAAAAAAAAAAATCCGAAAAATATTTTTCGATTCTGATTACTGATTTACTCTTTTAGAACACATTAGAAGGCAACGAAATCAAATTTGAGTGAAATCCAAAATCAGAAAATATTTTTCGAAAAAAAAAAAAAATTCGAGAACACCTCGGTCATGGCAAGTTATTTTCCACAATCCATTCCCCAATCAACGTACATCCCAGAAAAAATCATCTCTCTAACTATCCTGGTTCAAAAGTTGTATCGGAACATTTTCACGTCGAAAATATATCTCAGAGTCCAGACCGATGCAGAACGTAAACTCGATCATACCGATGCTTCACGTAATCTCGATCTTACCGATGCACAACGTAAACTAGATCACACCGATGCAGAACGTAAACTCGATCATACCGATGCACCACGTAAACTCAGGCAGACCGATGCAGAACGTGAACTCGATCTTACCGATGCACCACGTAATCTCGATCTTACCGATGCACCACGTAAACTCGGGCAGACCGATGCAGAACGTGAACTCGATCTTACCGATGCACCACGTAAACTAGGGCTGACCGATGCATCACGTAAACGACGATCGAGAGGCGCGAAAGGACGTGAACGTTTTTCATTATAAAAATTGAAATAAATGATAAATAATGATTCTGATTGTTGGTTATCATTTTTAATAAGCATTAGGAGGCAACCAAATGAAATTTGAGGAAATTCCGATAATAGAAAATTTTTTCGAAAAAAAAAAAAATTCATGAAATCCTCGGTCATCGCAAAATATTTACCATATTCTGTTCGATAATCAACGTATATTTAAGAAGGAATCATATCTGTATCTATCTTGGTTCAAATTTTGTATCGGAACATTTTGACCAAAGTCCGAGCTTCGGCCGAAACAGACACCGCTGACCTGGCCTATCGATCGACCGAGAGTCGGGGATAGAGCGTAAGTGTTGTCTGGAGGGGAACCCTGTGCTCTCCTGACATATATAGGGAAGGTGGTCGCGTTGGGCGATGCAGAACGTTTGGATCGGGAATTATATTTTTGGTTCAGCTATTGGAATATGGTTTATTGTTGGTATATATTGGCGAAATAACGTTCTTACTGACTGGGGATATTCATAAAAATGAGTCCGGAGATTTTCAGATCGAAGTCCGAGTGATCCGACTTGGAAGGCGTGTTGGGTGGGTCGAGATGGCTTAGATCGATCAGACGAGGCGGGCTAAGTGTTGACGTCATGCATCGGTCCATTTTCAGATTGAGTCCGAGTAATCCGACTTTGAAAGAGTGTTGGGTGCGTCGAGACTGTTTAGATAGATCGGACGAGGCGGACTAGGTGTTAACGACATGCATCGGTATATTTTCTGATCGGAGTCCGAAGAAATCGGCCCTAGTAGGCGCAGCGGACGGTCGAGACGGCCTCGGTGGGTCGGATCGATCGGGAAAAGTTTGCTAAATCGTGTCTGGAGGGGAACCTTGGGTTCTCCTGACATATATAGGGGATAAGGTTTGGGTGAACGATTCTTCACGTAAAAGTTGAGTAATTTATTTTTCGATAAGCTTTTGGATATTGATGAGAAGTATATGTATATCTTCGATTAAAAGAATTCTTACCGTCTCCATGTATATTATATTAGATATATAAGAAATAGTTAACGTGATGCATCGGCCGATTTCCGGATCGGAGTTCGAGAGATGCGACTTTCGATGCGCGATGGGTGGTTCGAGACGGCCTAGATCGATCGGACGAGGCGGACTAGGTGTTAACGACATGCATCGGCGGATTTTCTGATCGGAGTCCGAAGAAATCAGCTCTAGTAGGCGCGGCGAACGGTCGAAACGGCCTCGATCGATCGGACGAGGCGGACTAGGTGTTAACGACATGCATCGGCGGATTTTCTGATCGGAGTCCGAAGAAATCAGCTCTAGTAGGCGCGGCGAACGGTCGAAACGGCCTCGGTGGGTCGGATCGATCGGGAAAAGTTTGCTAAATCGTGTCTGGAGGGAAATCCGGGGTTCTCCTGACATATATAGAAGGGGTGGAGAATGGGTCCTGTCCTAGACTGTTTGGAGTTCTTTTTAGGATGATATTCAGTTGGTAAGTGGTAGACCCGAATCCGACCTCGGCGTTTGGGTACTGGCAAGGTGTGTTGGTTTCGGCTTTCGCATCTTGGGTCGCTTTCGTCAACCTCATGCAGCGAGGTCGCGGTCCGCTTCGTCTCTTTGTAGTCGAATGGCCTTTAAGCGACCAACCTTAAAATCGTGATCCTCTGCCCGTTGCGGGTTATGTTCACAAAAAATTTGCAACCACTCAATTCGTTCCGAGCGACAAATATTGTTGAATCTCGAATCACCGTGTCGTTATATTCACATGTATAGCGAAGGGTCGAGATGGAATGTGTATAAGA
>NC_059508.1:33274479-33276979 GCF_914767665.1 Harmonia axyridis
AGACCGATTATCCGGGTACCTAGAACGCACGTAGAGTTTTGTGGTTGGGCGAAGTTTCGTGATGTGCACGGAACGAGGAGCCGGCCGCTGGCTTTGCGTTCGTGTGGTTGGGCGAAGTTTCGTGATGTTTACGAGATGAGGAGCCGGCCGCCTATGTCGGCGTTTGTGGTTGGGCGAAGTTCCTTGATGGAACGAGGAGCCGGCTGCTTATGCTGACGTTCGTGGTTGGGCGAAGTCTTGTGATATCCTCGAAACGAGGAGCCGGCCGCACGTGTGTGCAGCCTTCGTTGTAGGTCCATGTTTAGAGATGTTCACGAAATGAGGAGCCGGCCGCTTATGTCGGCGTTTGTGGTTGGGCGAAGTTCCTTGATGGAACGAGGAGCCGGCTGCTTATGCTGACGTTCGTAGTTGGGCGAAGTCTCGTGATGTGCTCGGAATAAGGATTCGAAGCGCTTGGATTGCCGCGTTCGTGGCTGGGCGAAGTTTCGTGTTTGGCACGGAACGAGGAGCCGGCTGCAGGTTTTAAAGATTCTCGCCCGAAATCGATCAGTCGTTACCGTTGTCTACGGACTTCGGTAGGACGATCTATTCCAGGGACGAAGACGTCGACGTTGTGCGACGCCCGTTACATTAGCGTTTTTATGCTCTTTCGGGATTGTCTGCGACGTTTGTCTCCGTCCGAATTTTTTACGATAATTGTCACTAGATTAGTACGCAAACTAGTTGAACCGAAGATTTTGCGCCGATCGACTGACGTATTGACCCTTCAGTGGGTCGTCTCAGTCATTGGAATGTCATTCTCGAGGAGGTTCGCAGTTGGCGTCTCGTATTTCGAGGGAAAGTCCATTGCGACTAGTACCGAGAAATCGAACATAAAAGATTACCCTGAACGGTGGATCACTTGGCTCGTGGGTCGATGAAGAACGCAGCTAATTGCGCGTCAACATGCGAACTGCAGGACACATGAACATCGACATTTCGAACGCACATTGCGGTCCTCGGACACTGTCCTCGGACCACTCCTGACTGAGGGTCGGTTCCATTACAAAGACTGCCCGGCCAGACGTTATGGCTTGACGAAGTGACGACGTAAAGGTCGTCTAACGTTGATCCTGTACCGAAGGTCATTTGGGCGAGTTGGACGGTTTGCCGCGTGACGATCAACGTTCTGTCGTTTCGACGCCTCGTGTGTTGGAATGATGAGGAGTTGTTTTCGTAACGCGCCGTCTTGAATTGCGAAAGCATATATTGTGGTGTCGTGGTATTGCTCGATCTGCGCCCATGACTGTAGACATGCGATCGTCGTGTCCGAGAAATCTGAACGACGTCCGATCGCTTTAATGTGCCAGTTGTCGCGCGTTGCGGATGAGCTTTCATGACGCACCCCCGAAACACCGAAGCACTTTGCTTGGATTCGCATGATCCGCCATACGGAGCAGGAGATAATAGACGCCTTTGAGTAGGCTAACTCCCTCGCGTAAGGTACGTGATTTTATGAGCCGCCAAAGGTTAGTTTCGGAACGTTTCGATGATTTGAACATACGACCTCAGGACAGGTGAGACTACCCGCTGAATTTAAGCATATTATTAAGCGGAGGAAAAGAAACTAACTAGGATTCCCTTAGTAGCGGCGAGCGAACAGGGATTAGCCCAGCACTGAATCCCGCGATCGTAACCGGTCGCCGGGAGATGTGGTGTTTGGAAGGATCCATTATCTGGCGAGTTCGCGGCGCGTTCAAGTCCATCTTGAATGGGGCCATCGCCCATAGAGGGTGCCAGGCCCGTAGCGACCGCTGCGGCTTGCTAGAGGATCTCTTCTTAGAGTCGGGTTGCTTGAGAGTGCAGCCCTAAGTGGGTGGTAAACTCCATCTAAGGCTAAATATAACCACGAGACCGATAGCGAACAAGTACCGTGAGGGAAAGTTGAAAAGAACTTTGAAGAGAGAGTTCAAGAGTACGTGAAACCGTTCAGGGGTAAACCTGAGAAACCCGAAAGGTCGAATGGGGAGATTCATTCGCGCCTGTTGTTGGGATTTACTGACTGTGGAAACGGCGACGTTCGCGTTGGCTGTTCCCTTCGGTTCATCTCCGGCTTCGGACGCGTGCACTTCTCCCCTAGTAGGTCGTCGCGATCCGTTGGGTGCTGTTCTACGGTCTCGAGTGTAGCCCGTGAGCTCGGATTTTCCGATGTTTACGGACACTGGGTTTCCGAACAGCTCGCTCGACGGTTTACTGATGGCGGGAGGCCGCGACTTAGTTCGCGTCCGGCCCGTGGCAAGTATGTGAATTGTGATGGCGATCGGACCTAGTGCCGATTCCGTCCGTTTGCGACTGTTCGCCGCGGTGTTCTTGGACAGACCTCTTGAAACGCCGATCAGCGACGCTATTGCTTTGGGTACTTTCAGGACCCGTCTTGAAACACGGACCAAGGAGTCTAGCGTGTGCGCGAGTCATTGGGAATCACTAAACCTAAAGGCGCAATGAAAGTAACGGTTCACTT
>NC_059508.1:33281979-33291979 GCF_914767665.1 Harmonia axyridis
CCAAGATGCACACGATAATTTTAGCTTAAACCATGCCGAAAAGTCGACTTCACGTCGTGCATCGGTACAAAATTATTCAAGGGGCAAAATAAATTCACGAGAGTAGGTCCGATTACCGCTGGATCAGACGACGATCGTAACTTGTTGGATACAAATGTATCCGATGTATGTACGTCGTCCCTCTCTGATCTACGGTACGTGGACCGACCCAAGATGCACACGATAATTTTAGCTGACTTCATGCCGAAAAGTCGGTTCACGTCATGCATCGGTATCTTAAATCGCGCCGTAAAGTCGTTCACGTCATGCATCGGTATCTTAAATCGCGCCGAAAAGTCGGCTCACGTCATGCATCGGCGTCTTTTTTTTGTGCCACCGATGCATGACGTGAACGACTTTTCGGCTCGATTTAAGATACCGATGCATGACGTGAACGACTTTACGGCGCGATTTAAGATACCGATGCATGACGTGAACGACTTTTCGGCGCGATTTAAGATACCGATGCATGACGTGAACGACTTTACGGCGCGATTTAAAGCTATACCGATGCATGACGTAAACAAGATCACACCGATGCAGCACGTTAACATTAAAGCCCGCCTAATCCGATCGATGGAGGCCGTCTCGAGTGTCCAACTTGCTCACAAGAGCCGAGAAACAAACCGATGCATCACGTAGACAAGATCGTACCGAATGTTAACACAATCCAAAAGGAAATAATCTTAGATGAATATCGATTCTGATTATTGATTTTTCTTTCGCGATATTGATAGAAGACATCTGAATGAATTTCGAATTAATTCCGAAATCAAAAAAATATTTTCAATAAATTTTTTTTCTAGAGTACCTCGGTCTTTTCTATTTTTTTTCCAAGTTTCGTACGTCAATCAACATACATCCCAGAAAAAATCATCTCTCTAACTATCCTGGTTCAAAAGTTGTATCGGAACTTTTCACGTCGAAAAAGAACATAGGCGAAAAAGGACGTGAACATTATTCCTTATAAAAATCAAACCCGACCATGGATTTTGATTCTGATTGTTGATTATCGCTATTAGAACACATTAGGAGGCAACCAAATCAAATTTGAGAAAATTCCACAACCAGAAAATTTTTTTCGAAAAAAAAAAAAAAATTCGAGAACACCTCGGTCATGGCAAGTTATTTCCCACAATCCATTCCCCAATCAACGTACATCCCAGAAAAAATCATCTCTCTAACTATCCTAGTTCAAAAGTTGTATCGGAACATTTTCACGTCGAAAATATATCTCTAAGTCCAGACCGATGCACCACGTAATCTCGGGCAGACCGATGCACAACGTAAATGACGATCGGGACCGGGGCGATCGGTCGTATCTGACACCGCCGGCTCGGTTCTAACATCGTCAATGAGTCGGGGTTGTAAAAAAGGACGTGAACATTTTTCCTTATAAAAATCAAACCCGACCATGGATTTTGATTCTGATTGTTGATTATCGCTACTAGAACATATAAGGAGGCAACCAAATCAAATTTGAGAAAATTCCACGATCAGAAAATTTTTTTCGAAAAAAAAAAAAAATCGTAATCACCTCGGTCATGGCGAGTTATTTTCCGTATTTCATTCCACAATCAACGTACAACATAGAAGAAATCATCTCTCTAACTATCCTGGTTCAAAAGTTGTATCGGAACATTTCACGTCGTAATATCTCGCCAAGTCCAGACCTCGGCGATAGGTAGTATCTGACACCGTCCGCTCGGGACTGACATCGACTTGGACTCGGGCTGATGATGGGGAGGCGTTTAAGGACGTGAACATTTTTCCTTATAAAAATTAAAGTCGACAATGAATATTGATTCTGATTACTGATTTACGCTTTAAAAACACATTAGAAGGCAACCAAATCGAATTTGAGGAAATTCCACGATCAGAAAATTTTTTTCGAAAAAAAAAAAAATCCGAAAAATATTTTTCGATTCCGATTACTGATTTACTCTTTTAGAACACATTAGGAGGCAACCAAATCAAATTTGAGAAAATTCCACAATCAGAAAATTTTTTTCGAAAAAAAAAAAAATTCGAGGACACCTCGGTCATGGCAAGTTATTTCCCACAATCCATTCCCCGATCCACGTACATCCCAGAAAAAATCATCTCTCTAACTATCCTGGTTCAAAAGTTGTATCGGAACATTTTCACGTCGAAAATATATCTCTAAGTCCAAACCGATGCACCACGTAAACTAGGGCAGACCGATGCACCACGTAATATCGGGCAGACCGATGCAGAACGTAAACTCGATCATACCGATGCTTCACGTAATCTCGATCTTACCGATGCACCACGTAAACAAGGGCAGACCGATGCAGAACGTAAAGTAGATCTTACCGATGCACCACGTAATCTCGATCTTACCGATGCACCACGTAATCTCCATCTTACCGATGCACCACGTGAACTGGATCTTACCGATGCAGAACGTGAATTGGATCTTACCGATGCAGAACGTGAATTGGATCTTACCGATGCACCACGTAAACTCGATCATACCGATGCACCACGTAATCTCGGGCAGACCGATGCACAACGTAAATGACGATCGGGACCGGGGCGATCGGTCGTATCTGACACCGCCGGCTCGGTTCTAACATCGTCAATGAGTCGGGGTTGTAAAAAAGGACGTGAACATTTTTCCTTATAAAAATCAAACCCGACCATGGATTTTGATTCTGATTGTTGATTATCGCTACTAGAACATATAAGGAGGCAACCAAATCAAATTTGAGAAAATTCCACGATCAGAAAATTTTTTTCGAAAAAAAAAAAAAATCGTAATCACCTCGGTCATGGCGAGTTATTTTCCGTATTTCATTCCACAATCAACGTACAACATAGAAGAAATCATCTCTCTAACTATCCTGGTTCAAAAGTTGTATCGGAACATTTCACGTCGTAATATCTCGCCAAGTCCAGACCTCGGCGATAGGTAGTATCTGACACCGTCCGCTCGGGACTGACATCGACTTGGACTCGGGCTGATGATGGGGAGGCGTTTAAGGACGTGAACATTTTTCCTTATAAAAATTAAAGTCGACAATGAATATTGATTCTGATTACTGATTTACGCTTTAAAAACACATTAGAAGGCAACCAAATCGAATTTGAGGAAATTCCACGATCAGAAAATTTTTTTCGAAAAAAAAAAAAATCCGAAAAATATTTTTCGATTCCGATTACTGATTTACTCTTTTAGAACACATTAGGAGGCAACCAAATCAAATTTGAGAAAATTCCACAATCAGAAAATTTTTTTCGAAAAAAAAAAAAATTCGAGGACACCTCGGTCATGGCAAGTTATTTCCCACAATCCATTCCCCGATCCACGTACATCCCAGAAAAAATCATCTCTCTAACTATCCTGGTTCAAAAGTTGTATCGGAACATTTTCACGTCGAAAATATATCTCTAAGTCCAAACCGATGCACCACGTAAACTAGGGCAGACCGATGCAACACGTAATATCGGGCAGACCGATGCAGAACGTAAACTCGATCATACCGATGCTTCACGTAATCTCGATCTTACCGATGCACCACGTAAACAAGGGCAGACCGATGCAGAACGTAAAGTAGATCTTACCGATGCACCACGTAATCTCGATCTTACCGATGCACCACGTAATCTCCATCTTACCGATGCACCACGTGAACTGGATCTTACCGATGCAGAACGTGAATTGGATCTTACCGATGCAGAACGTGAATTGGATCTTACCGATGCACCACGTAAACTCGATCATACCGATGCACCACGTAATCTCGGGCAGACCGATGCACAACGTAAATGACGATCGGGACCGGGGCGATCGGTCGTATCTGACACCGCCGGCTCGGTTCTAACATCGTCAATGAGTCGGGGTTGTAAAAAAGGACGTGAACATTTTTCCTTATAAAAATCAAACCCGACCATGGATTTTGATTCTGATTGTTGATTATCGCTACTAGAACATATAAGGAGGCAACCAAATCAAATTTGAGAAAATTCCACGATCAGAAAATTTTTTTCGAAAAAAAAAAAAAATCGTAATCACCTCGGTCATGGCGAGTTATTTTCCGTATTTCATTCCACAATCAACGTACAACATAGAAGAAATCATCTCTCTAACTATCCTGGTTCAAAAGTTGTATCGGAACATTTCACGTCGTAATATCTCGCCAAGTCCAGACCTCGGCGATAGGTAGTATCTGACACCGTCCGCTCGGGACTGACATCGACTTGGACTCGGGCTGATGATGGGGAGGCGTTTAAGGACGTGAACATTTTTCCTTATAAAAATTAAAGTCGACAATGAATATTGATTCTGATTACTGATTTCCGCTTTAAAAACACATTAGAAGGCAACCAAATCGAATTTGAGGAAATTCCACGATCAGAAAATTTTTTTCGAAAAAAAAAAAAATCCGAAAAATATTTTTCGATTCCGATTACTGATTTACTCTTTTAGAACACATTAGGAGGCAACCAAATCAAATTTGAGAAAATTCCACAATCAGAAAATTTTTTTCGAAAAAAAAAAAAATTCGAGGACACCTCGGTCATGGCAAGTTATTTCCCACAATCCATTCCCCGATCCACGTACATCCCAGAAAAAATCATCTCTCTAACTATCCTGGTTCAAAAGTTGTATCGGAACATTTTCACGTCGAAAATATATCTCTAAGTCCAAACCGATGCACCACGTAAACTAGGGCAGACCGATGCACCACGTAATATCGGGCAGACCGATGCAGAACGTAAACTCGATCATACCGATGCTTCACGTAATCTCGATCTTACCGATGCACCACGTAAACAAGGGCAGACCGATGCAGAACGTAAAGTAGATCTTACCGATGCACCACGTAATCTCGATCTTACCGATGCACCACGTAATCTCCATCTTACCGATGCACCACGTGAACTGGATCTTACCGATGCAGAACGTGAATTGGATCTTACCGATGCAGAACGTGAATTGGATCTTACCGATGCACCACGTAAACTCGATCATACCGATGCACCACGTAATCTCGGGCAGACCGATGCACAACGTAAATGACGATCGGGACCGGGGCGATCGGTCGTATCTGACACCGCCGGCTCGGTTCTAACATCGTCAATGAGTCGGGGTTGTAAAAAAGGACGTGAACATTTTTCCTTATAAAAATCAAACCCGACCATGGATTTTGATTCTGATTGTTGATTATCGCTACTAGAACATATAAGGAGGCAACCAAATCAAATTTGAGAAAATTCCACGATCAGAAAATTTTTTTCGAAAAAAAAAAAAAATCGTAATCACCTCGGTCATGGCGAGTTATTTTCCGTATTTCATTCCACAATCAACGTACAACATAGAAGAAATCATCTCTCTAACTATCCTGGTTCAAAAGTTGTATCGGAACATTTCACGTCGTAATATCTCGCCAAGTCCAGACCTCGGCGATAGGTAGTATCTGACACCGTCCGCTCGGGACTGACATCGACTTGGACTCGGGCTGATGATGGGGAGGCGTTTAAGGACGTGAACATTTTTCCTTATAAAAATTAAAGTCGACAATGAATATTGATTCTGATTACTGATTTACGCTTTAAAAACACATTAGAAGGCAACCAAATCGAATTTGAGGAAATTCCACGATCAGAAAATTTTTTTCGAAAAAAAAAAAAATCCGAAAAATATTTTTCGATTCCGATTACTGATTTACTCTTTTAGAACACATTAGGAGGCAACCAAATCAAATTTGAGAAAATTCCACAATCAGAAAATTTTTTTCGAAAAAAAAAAAAATTCGAGGACACCTCGGTCATGGCAAGTTATTTCCCACAATCCATTCCCCGATCCACGTACATCCCAGAAAAAATCATCTCTCTAACTATCCTGGTTCAAAAGTTGTATCGGAACATTTTCACGTCGAAAATATATCTCTAAGTCCAAACCGATGCACCACGTAAACTAGGGCAGACCGATGCACCACGTAATATCGGGCAGACCGATGCAGAACGTAAACTCGATCATACCGATGCACCACGTAATCTCGATCTTACCGATGCACCACGTAAACAAGGGCAGACCGATGCAGAACGTAAAGTAGATCTTACCGATGCACCACGTAATCTCGATCTTACCGATGCACCACGTAATCTCCATCTTACCGATGCACCACGTGAACTGGATCTTACCGATGCACCACGTAATCTCAATCTTACCGATGCACCACGTGAACTGGATCTTACCGATGCAGAACGTGAATTGGATCTTACCGATGCACCACGTAAACTCGATCTTACCGATGCACCACGTAATCTCGATCTTACCGATGCACCACGTGAACTGGATCTTACCGATGCAGAACGTGAATTGGATCTTACCGATGCACCACGTAAACTCGATCTTACCGATGCACCACGTAATCTCAATCTTACCGATGCACCACGTGAACTGGATCTTACCGATGCAGAACGTGAATTGGATCTTACCGATGCACCACGTAAACTCGATCTTACCGATGCACCACGTAATCTCAATCTTACCGATGCACCACGTGAACTGGATCTTACCGATGCAGAACGTGAATTGGATCTTACCGATGCACCACGTAAACTCGATCTTACCGATGCACCACGTAATCTCGATCTTACCGATGCACCACGTGAACTGGATCTTACCGATGCAGAACGTGAATTGGATCTTACCGATGCACCACGTAAACTCGATCTTACCGATGCACCACGTAATCTCAATCTTACCGATGCATCACGTAATCTCGATCTTACCGATGCAGAACGTAAACTCGATCATACCGATGCACCACGTTATCTCGGCAGACCGATGCAGAACGTAAAAAAAAAGCTTACAGCACGCGGTGTTCCCAAGCGGTCACCCATCCAAGTACTAACCGCGCCCGACGCTGCTTGGCTTCAGTGTTCTGACGAGAACTGGCAATTTCAGCGTGGTATGGCCGTAAACAACAAATATAGCGATATTTTCTATGATATCTCACTTTTTGGGAGCGGAAAGGACGTGAACGTTTTTCCTTATAAAAAATGAAATAACTTTTGGATATTAATTCTGATTGTTGATTTAAGTTTTAAGAACACATTAGGACATATCTCAATGAAATTTGAGGGATTTCCGAAATCGAAAAATATTTTTCGAAAAAAAAAAAAAATCCCAGAAGACCTCGGTCATCTCAAGTTTATTTCCATATTCTATTACACAATCAACGTACATCACAAAAGGAACCATCTCTCTAACTATCACAGTTAAATTTTTGTATCGGAACATTTCACGTCGGAATATCTCGCTAAGTCCAGACCGGGGAGATCGGTCGCATTTGACACCGTCCGCTCCGGTCTAACATCGTCTTGGAGTCGGGGTAACGATGGAGAGGCGTTTAAGGACGTGAACATTTTTCCTTATAAAAATTAAAGTCGACAATGAATATTGATTCTGATTACTGATTTACTCTTTTAGAACACATTAGAAGGCAACGCAATCAGATTTGAGGAAATTTCAAGATCAGAAAATTTTTTTCGAAAAAAAAAAAAATTCAAGAACACCTGGGTCATGGCAAGTTATTTCCCACAATCCATTCCACAATCAACGTACAACATAGAAGAAATCATCTCTCTAACTATCCTGGTTCAAAAGTTGTATCGGAACATTTCACGTCGAAATACCTCGCCAAGTCCAGACCGGGGCGATAGGTAGTATCTGACACCGTCCGCTCGGGACTGACATCGACTTGGACTCGGGCTAATGATGGGGAGGCGTTTAAGGACGTGAACATTTTTCCTTATAAAAATTAAAGTCGACAATGAATATTGATTCTGATTACTGATTTACGCTTTAAAAACACATTAGAAGGCAACCAAATCAAATTTGAGGAAATTCCAAAATCAGAAAATTTTTTTTCAAAAAAAAAAAAATCCGAAAAATATTTTTCGATTCTGATTACTGATTTACTCTTTTAGAACACATTAGAAGGCAACGAAATCAAATTTGAGTGAAATCCAAAATCAGAAAATATTTTTCGAAAAAAAAAAAAAATTCGAGAACACCTCGGTCATGGCAAGTTATTTTCCACAATCCATTCCCCAATCAACGTACATCCCAGAAAAAATCATCTCTCTAACTATCCTGGTTCAAAAGTTGTATCGGAACATTTTCACGTCGAAAATATATCTCAGAGTCCAGACCGATGCAGAACGTAAACTCGATCATACCGATGCTTCACGTAATCTCGATCTTACCGATGCACAACGTAAACTAGATCACACCGATGCAGAACGTAAACTCGATCATACCGATGCACCACGTAAACTCAGGCAGACCGATGCAGAACGTGAACTCGATCTTACCGATGCACCACGTAATCTCGATCTTACCGATGCACCACGTAAACTCGGGCAGACCGATGCAGAACGTGAACTCGATCTTACCGATGCACCACGTAAACTAGGGCTGACCGATGCATCACGTAAACGACGATCGAGAGGCGCGAAAGGACGTGAACGTTTTTCATTATAAAAATTGAAATAAATGATAAATAATGATTCTGATTGTTGGTTATCATTTTTAATAAGCATTAGGAGGCAACCAAATGAAATTTGAGGAAATTCCGATAATAGAAAATTTTTTCGAAAAAAAAAAAAAATTCATGAAATCCTCGGTCACCGCAAAATATTTACCATATTCTGTTCGATAATCAACGTATATTTAAGAAGGAATCATATCTGTATCTATCTTGGTTCAAATTTTGTATCGGAACATTTTGACCAAAGTCCGAGCTTCGGCCGAAACAGACACCGCTGACCTGGCCTATCGATCGACCGAGAGTCGGGGATAGAGCGTAAGTGTTGTCTGGAGGGGAACCCTGTGCTCTCCTGACATATATAGGGAAGGTGGTCGCGTTGGGCGATGCAGAACGTTTGGATCGGGAATTATATTTTTGGTTCAGCTATTGGAATATGGTTTATTGTTGGTATATATTGGCGAAATAACGTTCTTACTGACTGGGGATATTCATAAAAATGAGTCCGGAGATTTTCAGATCGAAGTCCGAGTGATCCGACTTGGAAGGCGTGTTGGGTGGGTCGAGATGGCTTAGATAGATCAGACGAGGCGGGCTAAGTGTTGACGTCATGCATCGGTCCATTTTCAGATTGAGTCCGAGTAATCCGACTTTGAAAGAGTGTTGGGTGCGTCGAGACTGTTTAGATAGATCGGACGAGGCGGACTAGGTGTTAACGACATGCATCGGTATATTTTCTGATCGGAGTCCGAAGAAATCGGCCCTAGTAGGCGCAGCGGACGGTCGAGACGGCCTCGGTGGGTCGGATCGATCGGGAAAAGTTTGCTAAATCGTGTCTGGAGGGGAACCTTGGGTTCTCCTGACATATATAGGGGATAAGGTTTGGGTGAACGATTCTTCACGTAAAAGTTGAGTAATTTATTTTTCGATAAGCTTTTGGATATTGATGAGAAGTATATGTATATCTTCGATTAAAAGAATTCTTACCGTCTCCATGTATATTATATTAGATATATAAGAAATAGTTAACGTGATGCATCGGCCGATTTCCGGATCGGAGTTCGAGAGATGCGACTTTCGATGCGCGATGGGTGGTTCGAGACGGCCTAGATCGATCGGACGAGGCGGACTAGGTGTTAACGACATGCATCGGCGGATTTTCTGATCGGAGTCCGAAGAAATCAGCTCTAGTAGGCGCGGCGAACGGTCGAAACGGCCTCGATCGATCGGACGAGGCGGACTAGGTGTTAACGACATGCATCGGCGGATTTTCTGATCGGAGTCCGAAGAAATCAGCTCTAGTAGGCGCGGCGAACGGTCGAAACGGCCTCGGTGGGTCGGATCGATCGGGAAAAGTTTGCTAAATCGTGTCTGGAGGGGAATCCGGGGTTCTCCTGACATATATAGAAGGGGTGGAGAATGGGTCCTGTCCTAGA
>NC_059508.1:33301979-33309479 GCF_914767665.1 Harmonia axyridis
TAATCCGATCGATGGAGGCCGTCTCGAGTGTCCAACTTGCTCACAAGAGCCGAGAAACAAACCGATGCATCACGTAGACAAGATCGTACCGAATGTTAACACAATCCAAAAGGAAATAATCTTAGATGAATATCGATTCTGATTATTGATTTTTCTTTCGCGATATTGATAGAAGACATCTGAATGAATTTCGAATTAATTCCGAAATCAAAAAAATATTTTCAATAAATTTTTTTTCTAGAGTACCTCGGTCTTTTCTATTTTTTTTCCAAGTTTCGTACGTCAATCAACATACATCCCAGAAAAAATCATCTCTCTAACTATCCTGGTTCAAAAGTTGTATCGGAACTTTTCACGTCGAAAAAGAACATAGGCGAAAAAGGACGTGAACATTATTCCTTATAAAAATCAAACCCGACCATGGATTTTGATTCTGATTGTTGATTATCGCTATTAGAACACATTAGGAGGCAACCAAATCAAATTTGAGAAAATTACACAATCAGAAAATTTTTTTCGAAAAAAAAAAAAAAATTCGAGAACACCTCGGTCATGGCAAGTTATTTCCCACAATCCATTCCCCAATCAACGTACATCCCAGAAAAAATCATCTCTCTAACTATCCTAGTTCAAAAGTTGTATCGGAACATTTTCACGTCGAAAATATATCTCTAAGTCCAGACCGATGCACCACGTAATCTCGGGCAGACCGATGCACAACGTAAATGACGATCGGGACCGGGGCGATCGGTCGTATCTGACACCGCCGGCTCGGTTCTAACATCGTCAATGAGTCGGGGTTGTAAAAAAGGACGTGAACATTTTTCCTTATAAAAATCAAACCCGACCATGGATTTTGATTCTGATTGTTGATTATCGCTACTAGAACATATAAGGAGGCAACCAAATCAAATTTGAGAAAATTCCACGATCAGAAAATTTTTTTCGAAAAAAAAAAAAAATCGTAATCACCTCGGTCATGGCGAGTTATTTTCCGTATTTCATTCCACAATCAACGTACAACATAGAAGAAATCATCTCTCTAACTATCCTGGTTCAAAAGTTGTATCGGAACATTTCACGTCGTAATATCTCGCCAAGTCCAGACCTCGGCGATAGGTAGTATCTGACACCGTCCGCTCGGGACTGACATCGACTTGGACTCGGGCTGATGATGGGGAGGCGTTTAAGGACGTGAACATTTTTCCTTATAAAAATTAAAGTCGACAATGAATATTGATTCTGATTACTGATTTACGCTTTAAAAACACATTAGAAGGCAACCAAATCGAATTTGAGGAAATTCCACGATCAGAAAATTTTTTTCGAAAAAAAAAAAAATCCGAAAAATATTTTTCGATTCCGATTACTGATTTACTCTTTTAGAACACATTAGGAG
This sequence comes from Harmonia axyridis, assembly GCF_914767665.1. Taxonomy (NCBI): domain Eukaryota; kingdom Metazoa; phylum Arthropoda; class Insecta; order Coleoptera; family Coccinellidae; genus Harmonia; species Harmonia axyridis. The sequence continues at coordinate 33,303,379 of NC_059508.1, forward strand.
GCAACCAAATCAAATTTGAGAAAATTCCACAATCAGAAAATTTTTTTCGAAAAAAAAAAAAATTCGAGGACACCTCGGTCATGGCAAGTTATTTCCCACAATCCATTCCCCGATCCACGTACATCCCAGAAAAAATCATCTCTCTAACTATCCTGGTTCAAAAGTTGTATCGGAACATTTTCACGTCGAAAATATATCTCTAAGTCCAAACCGATGCACCACGTAAACTAGGGCAGACCGATGCACCACGTAATATCGGGCAGACCGATGCAGAACGTAAACTCGATCATACCGATGCTTCACGTAATCTCGATCTTACCGATGCACCACGTAAACAAGGGCAGACCGATGCAGAACGTAAAGTAGATCTTACCGATGCACCACGTAATCTCGATCTTACCGATGCACCACGTAATCTCCATCTTACCGATGCACCACGTGAACTGGATCTTACCGATGCAGAACGTGAATTGGATCTTACCGATGCAGAACGTGAATTGGATCTTACCGATGCACCACGTAAACTCGATCATACCGATGCACCACGTAATCTCGGGCAGACCGATGCACAACGTAAATGACGATCGGGACCGGGGCGATCGGTCGTATCTGACACCGCCGGCTCGGTTCTAACATCGTCAATGAGTCGGGGTTGTAAAAAAGGACGTGAACATTTTTCCTTATAAAAATCAAACCCGACCATGGATTTTGATTCTGATTGTTGATTATCGCTACTAGAACATATAAGGAGGCAACCAAATCAAATTTGAGAAAATTCCACGATCAGAAAATTTTTTTCGAAAAAAAAAAAAAATCGTAATCACCTCGGTCATGGCGAGTTATTTTACGTATTTCATTCCACAATCAACGTACAACATAGAAGAAATCATCTCTCTAACTATCCTGGTTCAAAAGTTGTATCGGAACATTTCACGTCGTAATATCTCGCCAAGTCCAGACCTCGGCGATAGGTAGTATCTGACACCGTCCGCTCGGGACTGACATCGACTTGGACTCGGGCTGATGATGGGGAGGCGTTTAAGGACGTGAACATTTTTCCTTATAAAAATTAAAGTCGACAATGAATATTGATTCTGATTACTGATTTACGCTTTAAAAACACATTAGAAGGCAACCAAATCGAATTTGAGGAAATTCCACGATCAGAAAATTTTTTTCGAAAAAAAAAAAAATCCGAAAAATATTTTTCGATTCCGATTACTGATTTACTCTTTTAGAACACATTAGGAGGCAACCAAATCAAATTTGAGAAAATTCCACAATCAGAAAATTTTTTTCGAAAAAAAAAAAAATTCGAGGACACCTCGGTCATGGCAAGTTATTTCCCACAATCCATTCCCCGATCCACGTACATCCCAGAAAAAATCATCTCTCTAACTATCCTGGTTCAAAAGTTGTATCGGAACATTTTCACGTCGAAAATATATCTCTAAGTCCAAACCGATGCACCACGTAAACTAGGGCAGACCGATGCACCACGTAATATCGGGCAGACCGATGCAGAACGTAAACTCGATCATACCGATGCTTCACGTAATCTCGATCTTACCGATGCACCACGTAAACAAGGGCAGACCGATGCAGAACGTAAAGTAGATCTTACCGATGCACCACGTAATCTCGATCTTACCGATGCACCACGTAATCTCCATCTTACCGATGCACCACGTGAACTGGATCTTACCGATGCAGAACGTGAATTGGATCTTACCGATGCAGAACGTGAATTGGATCTTACCGATGCACCACGTAAACTCGATCATACCGATGCACCACGTAATCTCGGGCAGACCGATGCACAACGTAAATGACGATCGGGACCGGGGCGATCGGTCGTATCTGACACCGCCGGCTCGGTTCTAACATCGTCAATGAGTCGGGGTTGTAAAAAAGGACGTGAACATTTTTCCTTATAAAAATCAAACCCGACCATGGATTTTGATTCTGATTGTTGATTATCGCTACTAGAACATATAAGGAGGCAACCAAATCAAATTTGAGAAAATTCCACGATCAGAAAATTTTTTTCGAAAAAAAAAAAAAATCGTAATCACCTCGGTCATGGCGAGTTATTTTCCGTATTTCATTCCACAATCAACGTACAACATAGAAGAAATCATCTCTCTAACTATCCTGGTTCAAAAGTTGTATCGGAACATTTCACGTCGTAATATCTCGCCAAGTCCAGACCTCGGCGATAGGTAGTATCTGACACCGTCCGCTCGGGACTGACATCGACTTGGACTCGGGCTGATGATGGGGAGGCGTTTAAGGACGTGAACATTTTTCCTTATAAAAATTAAAGTCGACAATGAATATTGATTCTGATTACTGATTTACGCTTTAAAAACACATTAGAAGGCAACCAAATCGAATTTGAGGAAATTCCACGATCAGAAAATTTTTTTCGAAAAAAAAAAAAATCCGAAAAATATTTTTCGATTCCGATTACTGATTTACTCTTTTAGAACACATTAGGAGGCAACCAAATCAAATTTGAGAAAATTCCACAATCAGAAAATTTTTTTCGAAAAAAAAAAAAATTCGAGGACACCTCGGTCATGGCAAGTTATTTCCCACAATCCATTCCCCGATCCACGTACATCCCAGAAAAAATCATCTCTCTAACTATCCTGGTTCAAAAGTTGTATCGGAACATTTTCACGTCGAAAATATATCTCTAAGTCCAAACCGATGCACCACGTAAACTAGGGCAGACCGATGCACCACGTAATATCGGGCAGACCGATGCAGAACGTAAACTCGATCATACCGATGCTTCACGTAATCTCGATCTTACCGATGCACCACGTAAACAAGGGCAGACCGATGCAGAACGTAAAGTAGATCTTACCGATGCACCACGTAATCTCGATCTTACCGATGCACCACGTAATCTCCATCTTACCGATGCACCACGTGAACTGGATCTTACCGATGCACCACGTAATCTCAATCTTACCGATGCACCACGTGAACTGGATCTTACCGATGCAGAACGTGAATTGGATCTTACCGATGCACCACGTAAACTCGATCTTACCGATGCACCACGTAATCTCGATCTTACCGATGCACCACGTGAACTGGATCTTACCGATGCAGAACGTGAATTGGATCTTACCGATGCACCACGTAAACTCGATCTTACCGATGCACCACGTAATCTCAATCTTACCGATGCACCACGTGAACTGGATCTTACCGATGCAGAACGTGAATTGGATCTTACCGATGCACCACGTAAACTCGATCTTACCGATGCACCACGTAATCTCAATCTTACCGATGCACCACGTGAACTGGATCTTACCGATGCAGAACGTGAATTGGATCTTACCGATGCACCACGTAAACTCGATCTTACCGATGCACCACGTAATCTCGATCTTACCGATGCACCACGTGAACTGGATCTTACCGATGCAGAACGTGAATTGGATCTTACCGATGCACCACGTAAACTCGATCTTACCGATGCACCACGTAATCTCAATCTTACCGATGCATCACGTAATCTCGATCTTACCGATGCAGAACGTAAACTCGATCATACCGATGCACCACGTTATCTCGGCAGACCGATGCAGAACGTAAAAAAAAAGCTTACAGCACGCGGTGTTCCCAAGCGGTCACCCATCCAAGTACTAACCGCGCCCGACGCTGCTTGGCTTCAGTGTTCTGACGAGAACTGGCAATTTCAGCGTGGTATGGCCGTAAACAACAAATATAGCGATATTTTCTATGATATCTCACTTTTTGGGAGCGGAAAGGACGTGAACGTTTTTCCTTATAAAAAATGAAATAACTTTTGGATATTAATTCTGATTGTTGATTTAAGTTTTAAGAACACATTAGGACATATCTCAATGAAATTTGAGGGATTTCCGAAATCGAAAAATATTTTTCGAAAAAAAAAAAAAATCCCAGAAGACCTCGGTCATCTCAAGTTTATTTCCATATTCTATTACACAATCAACGTACATCACAAAAGGAACCATCTCTCTAACTATCACAGTTAAATTTTTGTATCGGAACATTTCACGTCGGAATATCTCGCTAAGTCCAGACCGGGGAGATCGGTCGCATTTGACACCGTCCGCTCCGGTCTAACATCGTCTTGGAGTCGGGGTAACGATGGAGAGGCGTTTAAGGACGTGAACATTTTTCCTTATAAAAATTAAAGTCGACAATGAATATTGATTCTGATTACTGATTTACTCTTTTAGTACACATTAGAAGGCAACGCAATCAGATTTGAGGAAATTTCAAGATCAGAAAATTTTTTTCGAAAAAAAAAAAAATTCAAGAACACCTGGGTCATGGCAAGTTATTTCCCACAATCCATTCCACAATCAACGTACAACATAGAAGAAATCATCTCTCTAACTATCCTGGTTCAAAAGTTGTATCGGAACATTTCACGTCGAAATACCTCGCCAAGTCCAGACCGGGGCGATAGGTAGTATCTGACACCGTCCGCTCGGGACTGACATCGACTTGGACTCGGGCTAATGATGGGGAGGCGTTTAAGGACGTGAACATTTTTCCTTATAAAAATTAAAGTCGACAATGAATATTGATTCTGATTACTGATTTACGCTTTAAAAACACATTAGAAGGCAACCAAATCAAATTTGAGGAAATTCCAAAATCAGAAAATTTTTTTTCAAAAAAAAAAAAATCCGAAAAATATTTTTCGATTCTGATTACTGATTTACTCTTTTAGAACACATTAGAAGGCAACGAAATCAAATTTGAGTGAAATCCAAAATCAGAAAATATTTTTCGAAAAAAAAAAAAAATTCGAGAACACCTCGGTCATGGCAAGTTATTTTCCACAATCCATTCCCCAATCAACGTACATCCCAGAAAAAATCATCTCTCTAACTATCCTGGTTCAAAAGTTGTATCGGAACATTTTCACGTCGAAAATATATCTCAGAGTCCAGACCGATGCAGAACGTAAACTCGATCATACCGATGCTTCACGTAATCTCGATCTTACCGATGCACAACGTAAACTAGATCACACCGATGCAGAACGTAAACTCGATCATACCGATGCACCACGTAAACTCAGGCAGACCGATGCAGAACGTGAACTCGATCTTACCGATGCACCACGTAATCTCGATCTTACCGATGCACCACGTAAACTCGGGCAGACCGATGCAGAACGTGAACTCGATCTTACCGATGCACCACGTAAACTAGGGCTGACCGATGCATCACGTAAACGACGATCGAGAGGCGCGAAAGGACGTGAACGTTTTTCATTATAAAAATTGAAATAAATGATAAATAATGATTCTGATTGTTGGTTATCATTTTTAATAAGCATTAGGAGGCAACCAAATGAAATTTGAGGAAATTCCGATAATAGAAAATTTTTTCGAAAAAAAAAAAAAATTCATGAAATCCTCGGTCATCGCAAAATATTTACCATATTCTGTTCGATAATCAACGTATATTTAAGAAGGAATCATATCTGTATCTATCTTGGTTCAAATTTTGTATCGGAACATTTTGACCAAAGTCCGAGCTTCGGCCGAAACAGACACCGCTGACCTGGCCTATCGATCGACCGAGAGTCGGGGATAGAGCGTAAGTGTTGTCTGGAGGGGAACCCTGTGCTCTCCTGACATATATAGGGAAGGTGGTCGCGTTGGGCGATGCAGAACGTTTGGATCGGGAATTATATTTTTGGTTCAGCTATTGGAATATGGTTTATTGTTGGTATATATTGGCGAAATAACGTTCTTACTGACTGGGGATATTCATAAAAATGAGTCCGGAGATTTTCAGATCGAAGTCCGAGTGATCCGACTTGGAAGGCGTGTTGGGTGGGTCGAGATGGCTTAGATAGATCAGACGAGGCGGGCTAAGTGTTGACGTCATGCATCGGTCCATTTTCAGATTGAGTCCGAGTAATCCGACTTTGAAAGAGTGTTGGGTGCGTCGAGACTGTTTAGATAGATCGGACGAGGCGGACTAGGTGTTAACGACATGCATCGGTATATTTTCTGATCGGAGTCCGAAGAAATCGGCCCTAGTAGGCGCAGCGGACGGTCGAGACG
>NC_059508.1:33314479-33316979 GCF_914767665.1 Harmonia axyridis
TTAGTTTCGGAACGTTTCGATGATTTGAACATACGACCTCAGGACAGGTGAGACTACCCGCTGAATTTAAGCATATTATTAAGCGGAGGAAAAGAAACTAACTAGGATTCCCTTAGTAGCGGCGAGCGAACAGGGATTAGCCCAGCACTGAATCCCGCGATCGTAACCGGTCGCCGGGAGATGTGGTGTTTGGAAGGATCCATTATCTGGCGAGTTCGCGGCGCGTTCAAGTCCATCTTGAATGGGGCCATCGCCCATAGAGGGTGCCAGGCCCGTAGCGACCGCTGCGGCTTGCTAGAGGATCTCTTCTTAGAGTCGGGTTGCTTGAGAGTGCAGCCCTAAGTGGGTGGTAAACTCCATCTAAGGCTAAATATAACCACGAGACCGATAGCGAACAAGTACCGTGAGGGAAAGTTGAAAAGAACTTTGAAGAGAGAGTTCAAGAGTACGTGAAACCGTTCAGGGGTAAACCTGAGAAACCCGAAAGGTCGAATGGGGAGATTCATTCGCGCCTGTTGTTGGGATTTACTGACTGTGGAAACGGCGACGTTCGCGTTGGCTGTTCCCTTCGGTTCATCTCCGGCTTCGGACGCGTGCACTTCTCCCCTAGTAGGTCGTCGCGATCCGTTGGGTGCTGTTCTACGGTCTCGAGTGTAGCCCGTGAGCTCGGATTTTCCGATGTTTACGGACACTGGGTTTCCGAACAGCTCGCTCGACGGTTTACTGATGGCGGGAGGCCGCGACTTAGTTCGCGTCCGGCCCGTGGCAAGTATGTGAATTGTGATGGCGATCGGACCTAGTGCCGATTCCGTCCGTTTGCGACTGTTCGCCGCGGTGTTCTTGGACAGACCTCTTGAAACGCCGATCAGCGACGCTATTGCTTTGGGTACTTTCAGGACCCGTCTTGAAACACGGACCAAGGAGTCTAGCGTGTGCGCGAGTCATTGGGAATCACTAAACCTAAAGGCGCAATGAAAGTAACGGTTCACTTTATGTGAACTAAGGGAAGATGGTCGGTCTCCATGACTGACCCGCATTCCCGGGGCGCCTCATTCTCATTGCGAGAGGAGGCGCACCAAGAGCGTACACGCTGGGACCCGAAAGATGGTGAACTATGCCTGGTCAGGACGAAGTCAGGGGAAACCCTGATGGAGGTCCGTAGCGATTCTGACGTGCAAATCGATCGTCGGAACTGGGTATAGGGGCGAAAGACTAATCGAACCATCTAGTAGCTGGTTCCCTCCGAAGTTTCCCTCAGGATAGCTGGCGCTCGTTGCATACGAGTCTCATCCGGTAAAGCGAATGATTAGAGGCATTGGGGTCGAAACGACCTCAACCTATTCTCAAACTTTAAATGGGTGAGATCTCCGGCTTGCTTGAATGTGAAGCCGCGAGATTTCGGATCAGAGTGCCAAGTGGGCCATTTTTGGTAAGCAGAACTGGCGCTGTGGGATGAACCAAACGCCGAGTTAAAGCGCCTAAATCGACGCTTATGGGATACCATGAAAGGCGTTGGTAACTTAAGACAGCAGGACGGTGGCCATGGAAGTCGGAATCCGCCAAGGAGTGTGTAACAACTCACCTGCCGAAGTTACTAGCCCTGAAAATGGATGGCGCTGAAGCGTCGTGCTTATACTCGGCCGTCAGTGGCATGTGCGGTCGCCCTTCGGGGCGGTCATGAAGCCCTGATGAGTAGGAGGGTCGCGGAGGTGAGCGCAGAAGGGCTGGCCGTGAGGCCGTCTGGAGCCGCCTTCGGTGCAGATCTTGGTGGTAGTAGCAAATACTCCAGCGAGGCCCTGGAGAGCTGAGGTGGAGAAGGGTTTCGTGTGAACAGCCGTTGCACACGAGTCAGTCGATCCTAAGCCCTAGGCGAAAGCCGATGTTGATGTGGCGTTGTTAATCGTGTTTATAAGTGGTGGCAGAAATGCTATGCATCTTGACGCGTGACGCACGCCCGTCGGGCGAAAGGGAATCCGGTTCCTATTCCGGAACCCGGCAGCGGAACCGAAATTAAACCGGGCCCTCGTAAGAGAGTTCGTCGGGGCAACCCAAAAGGACCCGGAGACGCCGTCGAGAGATCCGGGAAGAGTTTTCTTTTCTGCATAAGCGTTCGAGTTCCATGGAATCCTCTAGCAGGGAGATATGGTTTGGAACGCGAAGAGCACCGCATTTGCGGCGGTGTCCGGATCTTCTCCTCGGACCTTGAAAATCCGGGAGAGGGCCACGTGTAGGCGTCGCGCCGGCTCGTACCCATATCCGCAGCTGGTCTCCAAGGTAAAGAGCCTCTAGTCGATAGAATAATGTAGGTAAGGGAAGTCGGCAAATTAGATCCGTAACTTCGGGATAAGGATTGGCTCTGAGGATTGTGGCGTGTCGGGCTTGTTGGGGAAGTGGGTCACGGCTAACGTACCGGGCCTGGGCGAGGTGATGCGTTTCGCTTGCGTTACGTTTGATCCGAGCTCGGTCCCGCGTCTTGGCCTCCCGCGGAATCGTCAAGCTT
>NC_059508.1:33321979-33334479 GCF_914767665.1 Harmonia axyridis
GGTCATGGCGAGTTATTTTCCGTATTTCATTCCACAATCAACGTACAACATAGAAGAAATCATCTCTCTAACTATCCTGGTTCAAAAGTTGTATCGGAACATTTCACGTCGTAATATCTCGCCAAGTCCAGACCTCGGCGATAGGTAGTATCTGACACCGTCCGCTCGGGACTGACATCGACTTGGACTCGGGCTGATGATGGGGAGGCGTTTAAGGACGTGAACATTTTTCCTTATAAAAATTAAAGTCGACAATGAATATTGATTCTGATTACTGATTTACGCTTTAAAAACACATTAGAAGGCAACCAAATCGAATTTGAGGAAATTCCACGATCAGAAAATTTTTTTCGAAAAAAAAAAAAATCCGAAAAATATTTTTCGATTCCGATTACTGATTTACTCTTTTAGAACACATTAGGAGGCAACCAAATCAAATTTGAGAAAATTCCACAATCACAAAATTTTTTTCGAAAAAAAAAAAAATTCGAGGACACCTCGGTCATGGCAAGTTATTTCCCACAATCCATTCCCCGATCCACGTACATCCCAGAAAAAATCATCTCTCTAACTATCCTGGTTCAAAAGTTGTATCGGAACATTTTCACGTCGAAAATATATCTCTAAGTCCAAACCGATGCACCACGTAAACTAGGGCAGACCGATGCACCACGTAATATCGGGCAGACCGATGCAGAACGTAAACTCGATCATACCGATGCTTCACGTAATCTCGATCTTACCGATGCACCACGTAAACAAGGGCAGACCGATGCAGAACGTAAAGTAGATCTTACCGATGCACCACGTAATCTCGATCTTACCGATGCACCACGTAATCTCCATCTTACCGATGCACCACGTGAACTGGATCTTACCGATGCAGAACGTGAATTGGATCTTACCGATGCAGAACGTGAATTGGATCTTACCGATGCACCACGTAAACTCGATCATACCGATGCACCACGTAATCTCGGGCAGACCGATGCACAACGTAAATGACGATCGGGACCGGGGCGATCGGTCGTATCTGACACCGCCGGCTCGGTTCTAACATCGTCAATGAGTCGGGGTTGTAAAAAAGGACGTGAACATTTTTCCTTATAAAAATCAAACCCGACCATGGATTTTGATTCTGATTGTTGATTATCGCTACTAGAACATATAAGGAGGCAACCAAATCAAATTTGAGAAAATTCCACGATCAGAAAATTTTTTTCGAAAAAAAAAAAAAATCGTAATCACCTCGGTCATGGCGAGTTATTTTACGTATTTCATTCCACAATCAACGTACAACATAGAAGAAATCATCTCTCTAACTATCCTGGTTCAAAAGTTGTATCGGAACATTTCACGTCGTAATATCTCGCCAAGTCCAGACCTCGGCGATAGGTAGTATCTGACACCGTCCGCTCGGGACTGACATCGACTTGGACTCGGGCTGATGATGGGGAGGCGTTTAAGGACGTGAACATTTTTCCTTATAAAAATTAAAGTCGACAATGAATATTGATTCTGATTACTGATTTACGCTTTAAAAACACATTAGAAGGCAACCAAATCGAATTTGAGGAAATTCCACGATCAGAAAATTTTTTTCGAAAAAAAAAAAAATCCGAAAAATATTTTTCGATTCCGATTACTGATTTACTCTTTTAGAACACATTAGGAGGCAACCAAATCAAATTTGAGAAAATTCCACAATCAGAAAATTTTTTTCGAAAAAAAAAAAAATTCGAGGACACCTCGGTCATGGCAAGTTATTTCCCACAATCCATTCCCCGATCCACGTACATCCCAGAAAAAATCATCTCTCTAACTATCCTGGTTCAAAAGTTGTATCGGAACATTTTCACGTCGAAAATATATCTCTAAGTCCAAACCGATGCACCACGTAAACTAGGGCAGACCGATGCACCACGTAATATCGGGCAGACCGATGCAGAACGTAAACTCGATCATACCGATGCTTCACGTAATCTCGATCTTACCGATGCACCACGTAAACAAGGGCAGACCGATGCAGAACGTAAAGTAGATCTTACCGATGCACCACGTAATCTCGATCTTACCGATGCACCACGTAATCTCCATCTTACCGATGCACCACGTGAACTGGATCTTACCGATGCAGAACGTGAATTGGATCTTACCGATGCAGAACGTGAATTGGATCTTACCGATGCACCACGTAAACTCGATCATACCGATGCACCACGTAATCTCGGGCAGACCGATGCACAACGTAAATGACGATCGGGACCGGGGCGATCGGTCGTATCTGACACCGCCGGCTCGGTTCTAACATCGTCAATGAGTCGGGGTTGTAAAAAAGGACGTGAACATTTTTCCTTATAAAAATCAAACCCGACCATGGATTTTGATTCTGATTGTTGATTATCGCTACTAGAACATATAAGGAGGCAACCAAATCAAATTTGAGAAAATTCCACGATCAGAAAATTTTTTTCGAAAAAAAAAAAAAATCGTAATCACCTCGGTCATGGCGAGTTATTTTCCGTATTTCATTCCACAATCAACGTACAACATAGAAGAAATCATCTCTCTAACTATCCTGGTTCAAAAGTTGTATCGGAACATTTCACGTCGTAATATCTCGCCAAGTCCAGACCTCGGCGATAGGTAGTATCTGACACCGTCCGCTCGGGACTGACATCGACTTGGACTCGGGCTGATGATGGGGAGGCGTTTAAGGACGTGAACATTTTTCCTTATAAAAATTAAAGTCGACAATGAATATTGATTCTGATTACTGATTTACGCTTTAAAAACACATTAGAAGGCAACCAAATCGAATTTGAGGAAATTCCACGATCAGAAAATTTTTTTCGAAAAAAAAAAAAATCCGAAAAATATTTTTCGATTCCGATTACTGATTTACTCTTTTAGAACACATTAGGAGGCAACCAAATCAAATTTGAGAAAATTCCACAATCAGAAAATTTTTTTCGAAAAAAAAAAAAATTCGAGGACACCTCGGTCATGGCAAGTTATTTCCCACAATCCATTCCCCGATCCACGTACATCCCAGAAAAAATCATCTCTCTAACTATCCTGGTTCAAAAGTTGTATCGGAACATTTTCACGTCGAAAATATATCTCTAAGTCCAAACCGATGCACCACGTAAACTAGGGCAGACCGATGCACCACGTAATATCGGGCAGACCGATGCAGAACGTAAACTCGATCATACCGATGCTTCACGTAATCTCGATCTTACCGATGCACCACGTAAACAAGGGCAGACCGATGCAGAACGTAAAGTAGATCTTACCGATGCACCACGTAATCTCGATCTTACCGATGCACCACGTAATCTCCATCTTACCGATGCACCACGTGAACTCGATCTTACCGATGCACCACGTAATCTCAATCTTACCGATGCACCACGTGAACTGGATCTTACCGATGCAGAACGTGAATTGGATCTTACCGATGCACCACGTAAACTCGATCTTACCGATGCACCACGTAATCTCGATCTTACCGATGCACCACGTGAACTGGATCTTACCGATGCAGAACGTGAATTGGATCTTACCGATGCACCACGTAAACTCGATCTTACCGATGCACCACGTAATCTCAATCTTACCGATGCACCACGTGAACTGGATCTTACCGATGCAGAACGTGAATTGGATCTTACCGATGCACCACGTAAACTCGATCTTACCGATGCACCACGTAATCTCAATCTTACCGATGCACCACGTGAACTGGATCTTACCGATGCAGAACGTGAATTGGATCTTACCGATGCACCACGTAAACTCGATCTTACCGATGCACCACGTAATCTCGATCTTACCGATGCACCACGTGAACTGGATCTTACCGATGCAGAACGTGAATTGGATCTTACCGATGCACCACGTAAACTCGATCTTACCGATGCACCACGTAATCTCAATCTTACCGATGCATCACGTAATCTCGATCTTACCGATGCAGAACGTAAACTCGATCATACCGATGCACCACGTTATCTCGGCAGACCGATGCAGAACGTAAAAAAAAAGCTTACAGCACGCGGTGTTCCCAAGCGGTCACCCATCCAAGTACTAACCGCGCCCGACGCTGCTTGGCTTCAGTGTTCAATTCAATTCAATTCAATTCAAACATGTATATTTGGTGTTAAGAAATACATTATAAGTTGGTATATGAACTTATTTATAATACATTGGGGGGCTATAAAGCTTCTACTTAGTACAAGTATATACATTTAATTATGATAATAAAAAATGATTGAATATCTTAAAATAATTGGGGATAAGGGGGATTTTTATTTAATATCGTTTATTTATTTATATGTTCTCATTAGGAATTATTCAGGAAAATTAAAAATAAAAACCTGATTGAAATAATTTGGGGTAGGAAGTGGGGAGGTAGGGGGATATATACATATATTTACACAGATTTACAGTTATTTACAATTGGAAGTTTAGTTCCGTTATGCTAATCGGCGAGATACGAATCGGTTAGGTCGCCATTTGCTGGATGTGGCCAGTCCCTTTCGTCGTAAGTCCGCTCGTGCCGCTATTGGGTCGAAACCCGGGGGCCGATTGGTCATTACGATTACGGGGCGATGGACACACCTTTTGCAATGGCGGTTCTAGCGTTCATCGAATCTCGTCGATAAGACACCATTTTCAAAATGTCGTTGAGTGACAATACCAGCTTTAGCGGGTGGCGTTTCTATGGGGATTGGCTTGGGGTTTTAGGAATGTAGGAAGGTGTTGGTAAGGGAGGGAATGGGGAAGTCGGGAGTTTGTTGCGTGGATTCGCGATTTCGTTATATTTTTTGTCAGTCTGTTTGAGTTGCACTGGAATTGGTAGAAGTCATTGGAGATTTTGTTTATGTATTCTCGTATTGTCGGTATGTTTGCTTGTTCGTGTAGGTCTGAGATTCTTGTAAAGTACGGCTTGTTTAGAGCCAGTCTTAGTGCTTTGTTCTGCAAGCTTTGTATCGATCTCAAAGGGTAGGGTCTCAGGTGGCAGAAGGCCGGCGCGGCGTAAGTGATGATCGATCTTATGTATGAGGTGTATAAAAGAATTTTGTTATCTGAATTTAAATGACTTTTTTTGCACAATAGAGGATATAGCTTCTTTTTTGTTGCATAACCTTTGGCGACTTGATTTTTGATGTGTCGGTGAAAGTTAAGTCTTTCATCTAGTTCAACTCCTAGGTATTTGATACTGTTTTTGGGTTGAACTTCGATGTCACCTATTTTTAATTTATTTTGGATAATTTTATTATTTTTCCTTCTGCTAAACACGATTTGTTCGGTTTTCGCTTCGTTCAGTTTGATTTTCCATCTGTCAAAATATTTATGAAGAATTTTGAGATGGGTTTTAAGCTCGTTGTTAGCGTCTTCAGCGCAGTTTGAATGAGCATATATTGCTGTATCATCTGCGAAGAGTGCTAGGTTTGTATTTTTGTGCATTGGGATATCTTGGACATAGATATTAAATAATCTAGGTCCGAGGACAGAGCCCTGTACAATGCCCGCAGTAATGTCGATGGGGTCGGAAATTTCCTTTCCTACTCGGACAGTGAATTTCCTATCTGATAAGTAGGAGTTCACCAGTTTCGTAATGAACTTGGGGAACTCTAATTTTATCATTTTGTAGGTCAGGCCCTCTATCCAGACTTTATCGAAAGCTTTTTCGATATCTAGAAGGAGCAGGACCGTATGATTTTTGATATTGAAGTTATTAATAATATCTACGACTATTCTGCATGTTTGCTGTGTCGAGCTGTGTTTTGCCTTGAATCCAAACTGATGGTCATCTTTAATCTGGTTATTTTTAATTACTGAATTGATTTTAGTCAACAGTATTTTCTCAGTCAATTTACTAAGGTTAGATAATAGGCTGATCGGGCGATAATTACTCGGAGAGGTCGTGATCTTTCCGGATTTGGGGATGGGCGTAACTATCGCCGTTTTCCAGCACTTAGGCCAGTACTGGAATTTAAAAATTGCGTTAATAATATAGTTCAATTGAACTATTGATTTTTTAGAAAGATTTCTGATCAGCCTATTATCTATTTCGTCGTTTCCCGGAGCTTTCTTCATCGGGAGTTTTTTAATTAATTCGAAAATTTCCGTTGGGTTCGTTAAGAACTTTTGTTCTGGTTTAACGAACCTGTTGGAATTAAGGAAATTTTCTACTGTTTTACGTATGTCCGCCTGTTCATGGTCATCGGCTTGAGAAATATGATGAGCGGTTTCGAAGGTTTCCGCTAATATGTTCGCTTTTTCTTTATCGGTAGAGAATTCCGCGGAATTTTGGATTAAGATGGGAACCTCGGAGTATTTTTTAATATTACTTTGGACTGTTTTCCAAAGGAAGGTTCTGTCGTTATTTATTTTAGTGAGTTTTTGTTCCCATCTTTCATTCTGGAGGTTTTTGATTTCTTTCCGGATTTCGCGAGTATAAATGTTGAGAATTTCTTTATCTATTGAATTTCTATGTTTTTGCCAAAGTTTCCTAGTTTTATTTCTCGATTTGATAAGATCGATTATATGAGGGGGGAGTTTTTTGTACGCTAAATTTTGTTGTTTTTTAGGGGTAGTTTTATCGCGAGCATATTTGAGGGCCTTCGTAAACGTCTCGATTTCCCTTTCGATTTCTGAGGCGGTTTCAATTTTGTTGTTGATAGCGATTTTGCTATCCAATTTTTTACGAAAGATATCCCAGTTGGTGACTGAGTAGTCGTACACCAACTTGGCTGGGTTTCTTTCGATATCAATGTTGACTTTGAAAATAACTGGGTTGTGGTCAGATCCCAGTTGACAACTAGTTTCTGGGATACTGTTTATGCGGACGTTTTTGGTAAGCACCAAATCTATTGTACTTGGTGCTTTGCCATTGCCCGGGAAATGTGTATGTCCACTAGGGACGTTCAAGGTTATATAATTGTTGGATTCAAGGAAACTGAAAAGGCGATTCCCGTTAGTATTTCTGCAATTGCAGTTCCACTCTTCGTGCTTAGCGTTCAAGTCGCCTAGAACGATAACGTTGGCGGTTTTTTTAATTGTAAACAGGTTCCTTAAACAATTATTGGTGAATTTGTTACTAGGGCTGTTGTACACCGCCGTAATAACGAAGTTTTCATTAAAAATTACACTAATATTCTCTATTGTGCACTTTACTTTGGGTAAAGGCGAGATGGTGGATGCGCTACTAAGACTGTTCTTCACAAGAATGGCGACTCCACCAAAACCAGAATTGTCGTTTCGGTCCGCTCTAAAGGTTCTGTAACCGTTAATGAAGAATTTGTTTATGTCTTTCAGTCTAGTCTCGTTAATTGTAAGTACGTCTATTTTGTTGAAATTTAGAAAGTTCTCAATTTCGGTGTGTTTTTGAGACACACCGTTGGCGTTCCACGTAACTATTTTCAAGGACTTAGAATCCATTTGAGGTAATTACATATTCAAAGAATATTTTCGACCGTTCTTGTTGAGAAGCGGCACTCTCCAATTTTTTATTTAAAAGCTTTATACTTTCAAGGAATTTATTTAGGTTGATATAAGAATTGAGTTTTTTAAATTCATTTTGAATTTCCTCAAATGGATTTCCTGTTGATTGGAATTCCGGGGATGGCGTAGATGGGATATTTGGCAGGATGGTGGGTGCGCTTTTGCTGGTATTGTCACTCACCTTATTTGCTTTGATTGTCGCCTCATAGGCGGCTTTCCTCTGTTCCCAGGGGTTGCTTTCTGGAATTGGGGCTGGCCTGTATCTCGGTTTGGGGGCGACTGCGGGTCTGGAACTCCTGGAGTTCTTCTTTTCGATTATAGATTTGTAGATTGGACAGTCAATGCTGTTTGCCGGGTGACTTCCATGGCAATTAATGCACTTAGCCAAGGTTGTTATTGGTTTGGGGCAGTTCATCGTCAAATGCGACTCGGCGCATTTGAGACATTTTTCCGCCCTATGGCAGTTGGCGGTGGCGTGGCCCCACAACTGGCATCTGTGGCACTGAATGATTTCTTTTTTGGTGGTGTACCGATTCCACCTAATTTTAGTGTAGCTTACAACTTTTATGTGGTGTTGTAGCTGTTTTAAGGTGACTGTATTGTCGGTCACCACCATGTAGGCCGGGGATTGCGTCGCCCTCATCTTATGGATTTGTATTACTGGAACATTCTGGCCTATTAAATCGTCCTTAATTTCCTCCAGCTCGATGTCTTGCTCTAGGCCCCTCAACGTAAATGCGTGGGTCTTTAGGTGTTTGGGGGTATAAGTGTGGTACTGTATACCATGTTTGTCCAAGAATTTCATGATTTTTTCTTGGTCTTTCAAGGTCTCACTGTATATGGTGGTGTCATTTACCCCATATTTTAAGTAGAAGTTTCCGTCTACTTCGGATTTTATCTCCTTCACTTTTCTGGCGTGGTTTGTAAATACCCCCAGTACGACAATTGGGGGCGGTTTTTTGGCAGATTTAGGTTCAACTTCGTCCTTCGTAGTTTCAGGGAGGTAGTTGAATCTATTTTTGATTTCAACGTGCTGGACCGTCTTTCTTTTTAGGGTTTTTTTGGTGGTTGGGTGCGTGAATTTGGGATTATTGATATCGGTAGTCCTCGATTTTTTGGTTGGTGCGGTGGAGGTGGAGCTTTCCTCGCCGGAACTTGTATCGTTGTTCTCGATTTCCATCTTATCGAGCGTCATTTTCGATTTAAATTCCTCGCTCGGAGGAATTTAAATTAGAAACTTTAGTCACTTTCACTTCAAATACGGTCAGTTTTGTCCAAATCGACCCAAAACAGGTAAATTTCAGGTAGATTTCACTAACACTTGGGTTTGGAATGCGGCTAGTCGCCGTAAAGTCTAGACAGAGCGGCTTCACTTCGGAATGCGGCCAACGCCGGAGGGGTTTTACGCCCTGTTTCGTCTACGGAATGTGGCGAATCGCCCGAGGGCATGAGACGAACACTTGAAACACTTTCACAATTATACAGGTAATTCTGAGAGGTCTGGAGACGACAACCTTTCGGCGCAAGGGTCTGACGAGAACTGGGCTTCAGTGTTCTGACGAGAACTGGCAATTTCAGCGTGGTATGGCCGTAAACAACAAATATAGCGATATTTTCTATGATATCTCACTTTTTGGGAGCGGAAAGGACGTGAACGTTTTTCCTTATAAAAAATGAAATAACTTTTGGATATTAATTCTGATTGTTGATTTAAGTTTTAAGAACACATTAGGACATATCTCAATGAAATTTGAGGGATTTCCGAAATCGAAAAATATTTTTCGAAAAAAAAAAAAAATCCCAGAAGACCTCGGTCATCTCAAGTTTATTTCCATATTCTATTACACAATCAACGTACATCACAAAAGGAACCATCTCTCTAACTATCACAGTTAAATTTTTGTATCGGAACATTTCACGTCGGAATATCTCGCTAAGTCCAGACCGGGGAGATCGGTCGCATTTGACACCGTCCGCTCCGGTCTAACATCGTCTTGGAGTCGGGGTAACGATGGAGAGGCGTTTAAGGACGTGAACATTTTTCCTTATAAAAATTAAAGTCGACAATGAATATTGATTCTGATTACTGATTTACTCTTTTAGTACACATTAGAAGGCAACGCAATCAGATTTGAGGAAATTTCAAGATCAGAAAATTTTTTTCGAAAAAAAAAAAAATTCAAGAACACCTGGGTCATGGCAAGTTATTTCCCACAATCCATTCCACAATCAACGTACAACATAGAAGAAATCATCTCTCTAACTATCCTGGTTCAAAAGTTGTATCGGAACATTTCACGTCGAAATACCTCGCCAAGTCCAGACCGGGGCGATAGGTAGTATCTGACACCGTCCGCTCGGGACTGACATCGACTTGGACTCGGGCTAATGATGGGGAGGCGTTTAAGGACGTGAACATTTTTCCTTATAAAAATTAAAGTCGACAATGAATATTGATTCTGATTACTGATTTACGCTTTAAAAACACATTAGAAGGCAACCAAATCAAATTTGAGGAAATTCCAAAATCAGAAAATTTTTTTTCAAAAAAAAAAAAATCCGAAAAATATTTTTCGATTCTGATTACTGATTTACTCTTTTAGAACACATTAGAAGGCAACGAAATCAAATTTGAGTGAAATCCAAAATCAGAAAATATTTTTCGAAAAAAAAAAAAAATTCGAGAACACCTCGGTCATGGCAAGTTATTTTCCACAATCCATTCCCCAATCAACGTACATCCCAGAAAAAATCATCTCTCTAACTATCCTGGTTCAAAAGTTGTATCGGAACATTTTCACGTCGAAAATATATCTCAGAGTCCAGACCGATGCAGAACGTAAACTCGATCATACCGATGCTTCACGTAATCTCGATCTTACCGATGCACAACGTAAACTAGATCACACCGATGCAGAACGTAAACTCGATCATACCGATGCACCACGTAAACTCAGGCAGACCGATGCAGAACGTGAACTCGATCTTACCGATGCACCACGTAATCTCGATCTTACCGATGCACCACGTAAACTCGGGCAGACCGATGCAGAACGTGAACTCGATCTTACCGATGCACCACGTAAACTAGGGCTGACCGATGCATCACGTAAACGACGATCGAGAGGCGCGAAAGGACGTGAACGTTTTTCATTATAAAAATTGAAATAAATGATAAATAATGATTCTGATTGTTGGTTATCATTTTTAATAAGCATTAGGAGGCAACCAAATGAAATTTGAGGAAATTCCGATAATAGAAAATTTTTTCGAAAAAAAAAAAAAATTCATGAAATCCTCGGTCATCGCAAAATATTTACCATATTCTGTTCGATAATCAACGTATATTTAAGAAGGAATCATATCTGTATCTATCTTGGTTCAAATTTTGTATCGGAACATTTTGACCAAAGTCCGAGCTTCGGCCGAAACAGACACCGCTGACCTGGCCTATCGATCGACCGAGAGTCGGGGATAGAGCGTAAGTGTTGTCTGGAGGGGAACCCTGTGCTCTCCTGACATATATAGGGAAGGTGGTCGCGTTGGGCGATGCAGAACGTTTGGATCGGGAATTATATTTTTGGTTCAGCTATTGGAATATGGTTTATTGTTGGTATATATTGGCGAAATAACGTTCTTACTGACTGGGGATATTCATAAAAATGAGTCCGGAGATTTTCAGATCGAAGTCCGAGTGATCCGACTTGGAAGGCGTGTTGGGTGGGTCGAGATGGCTTAGATAGATCAGACGAGGCGGGCTAAGTGTTGACGTCATGCATCGGTCCATTTTCAGATTGAGTCCGAGTAATCCGACTTTGAAAGAGTGTTGGGTGCGTCGAGACTGTTTAGATAGATCGGACGAGGCGGACTAGGTGTTAACGACATGCATCGGTATATTTTCTGATCGGAGTCCGAAGAAATCGGCCCTAGTAGGCGCAGCGGACGGTCGAGACGGCCTCGGTGGGTCGGATCGATCGGGAAAAGTTTGCTAAATCGTGTCTGGAGGGGAACCTTGGGTTCTCCTGACATATATAGGGGATAAGGTTTGGGTGAACGATTCTTCACGTAAAAGTTGAGTAATTTATTTTTCGATAAGCTTTTGGATATTGATGAGAAGTATATGTATATCTTCGATTAAAAGAATTCTTACCGTCTCCATGTATATTATATTAGATATATAAGAAATAGTTAACGTGATGCATCGGCCGATTTCCGGATCGGAGTTCGAGAGATGCGACTTTCGATGCGCGATGGGTGGTTCGAGACGGCCTAGATCGATCGGACGAGGCGGACTAGGTGTTAACGACATGCATCGGCGGATTTTCTGATCGGAGTCCGAAGAAATCAGCTCTAGTAGGCGCGGCGAACGGTCGAAACGGCCTCGATCGATCGGACGAGGCGGACTAGGTGTTAACGACATGCATCGGCGGATTTTCTGATCGGAGTCCGAAGAAATCAGCTCTAGTAGGCGCGGCGAACGGTCGAAACGGCCTCGGTGGGTCGGATCGATCGGGAAAAGTTTGCTAAATCGTGTCTGGAGGGGAATCCGGGGTTCTCCTGACATATATAGAAGGGGTGGAGAATGGGTCCTGTCCTAGACTGTTTGGAGTTCTTTTTAGGATGATATTCAGTTGGTAAGTGGTAGACCCGAATCCGACCTCGGCGTTTGGGTACTGGCAAGGTGTGTTGGTTTCGGCTTTCGCATCTTGGGTCGCTTTCGTCAACCTCATGCAGCGAGGTCGCGGTCCGCTTCGTCTCTTTGTAGTCGAATGGCCTTTAAGCGACCAACCTTAAAATCGTGATCCTCTGCCCGTTGCGGGTTATGTTCACAAAAAATTTGCAACCACTCAATTCGTTCCGAGCGACAAATATTGTTGAA
The DNA here is from genome assembly GCF_914767665.1 of Harmonia axyridis. Classification (NCBI taxonomy): domain Eukaryota; kingdom Metazoa; phylum Arthropoda; class Insecta; order Coleoptera; family Coccinellidae; genus Harmonia; species Harmonia axyridis. The sequence goes on from NC_059508.1 coordinate 33,334,374, forward strand.
TCTCGAATCACCGTGTCGTTATATTCACATGTATAGCGAAGGGTCGAGATGGAATGTGTATAAGAAATTAGTTGATAGCCGGGGGTTCGTATTATATATGGACGCC
>NC_059508.1:33336979-33339479 GCF_914767665.1 Harmonia axyridis
TGGTTGGGCGAAGTTTCGTGATGTGCACGGAACGAGGAGCCGGCCGCTGGCTTTGCGTTCGTGTGGTTGGGCGAAGTTTCGTGATGTTTACGAGATGAGGAGCCGGCCGCCTATGTCGGCGTTTGTGGTTGGGCGAAGTTCCTTGACGGAACGAGGAGCCGGCTGCTTATGCTGACGTTCGTGGTTGGGCGAAGTCTTGTGATATCCTCGAAACGAGGAGCCGGCCGCACGTGTGTGCAGCCTTCGTTGTAGGTCCATGTTTAGAGATGCTCACGAAATGAGGAGCCGGCCGCTTATGTCGGCGTTTGTGGTTGGGCGAAGTTCCTTGATGGAACGAGGAGCCGGCTGCTTATGCTGACGTTCGTAGTTGGGCGAAGTCTCGTGATGTGCTCGGAATAAGGATTCGAAGCGCTTGGATTGCCGCGTTCGTGGCTGGGCGAAGTTTCGTGTTTGGCACGGAACGAGGAGCCGGCTGCAGGTTTTAAAGATTCTCGCCCGAAATCGATCAGTCGTTACCGTTGTCTACGGACTTCGGTAGGACGATCTATTCCAGGGACGAAGACGTCGACGTTGTGCGACGCCCGTTACATTAGCGTTTTTATGCTCTTTCGGGATTGTCTGCGACGTTTGTCTCCGTCCGAATTTTTTACGATAATTGTCACTAGATTAGTACGCAAACTAGTTGAACCGAAGATTTTGCGCCGATCGACTGACGTATTGACCCTTCAGTGGGTCGTCTCAGTCATTGGAATGTCATTCTCGAGGAGGTTCGCAGTTGGCGTCTCGTATTTCGAGGGAAAGTCCATTGCGACTAGTACCGAGAAATCGAACATAAAAGATTACCCTGAACGGTGGATCACTTGGCTCGTGGGTCGATGAAGAACGCAGCTAATTGCGCGTCAACATGCGAACTGCAGGACACATGAACATCGACATTTCGAACGCACATTGCGGTCCTCGGACACTGTCCTCGGACCACTCCTGACTGAGGGTCGGTTCCATTACAAAGACTGCCCGGCCAGACGTTATGGCTTGACGAAGTGACGACGTAAAGGTCGTCTAACGTTGATCCTGTACCGAAGGTCATTTGGGCGAGTTGGACGGTTTGCCGCGTGACGATCAACGTTCTGTCGTTTCGACGCCTCGTGTGTTGGAATGATGAGGAGTTGTTTTCGTAACGCGCCGTCTTGAATTGCGAAAGCATATATTGTGGTGTCGTGGTATTGCTCGATCTGCGCCCATGACTGTAGACATGCGATCGTCGTGTCCGAGAAATCTGAACGACGTCCGATCGCTTTAATGTGCCAGTTGTCGCGCGTTGCGGATGAGCTTTCATGAGCGCACCCCCGAAACACCGAAGCACTTTGCTTGGATTCGCATGATCCGCCATACGGAGCAGGAGATAATAGACGCCTTTGAGTAGGCTAACTCCCTCGCGTAAGGTACGTGATTTTATGAGCCGCCAAAGGTTAGTTTCGGAACGTTTCGATGATTTGAACATACGACCTCAGGACAGGTGAGACTACCCGCTGAATTTAAGCATATTATTAAGCGGAGGAAAAGAAACTAACTAGGATTCCCTTAGTAGCGGCGAGCGAACAGGGATTAGCCCAGCACTGAATCCCGCGATCGTAACCGGTCGCCGGGAGATGTGGTGTTTGGAAGGATCCATTATCTGGCGAGTTCGCGGCGCGTTCAAGTCCATCTTGAATGGGGCCATCGCCCATAGAGGGTGCCAGGCCCGTAGCGACCGCTGCGGCTTGCTAGAGGATCTCTTCTTAGAGTCGGGTTGCTTGAGAGTGCAGCCCTAAGTGGGTGGTAAACTCCATCTAAGGCTAAATATAACCACGAGACCGATAGCGAACAAGTACCGTGAGGGAAAGTTGAAAAGAACTTTGAAGAGAGAGTTCAAGAGTACGTGAAACCGTTCAGGGGTAAACCTGAGAAACCCGAAAGGTCGAATGGGGAGATTCATTCGCGCCTGTTGTTGGGATTTACTGACTGTGGAAACGGCGACGTTCGCGTTGGCTGTTCCCTTCGGTTCATCTCCGGCTTCGGACGCGTGCACTTCTCCCCTAGTAGGTCGTCGCGATCCGTTGGGTGCTGTTCTACGGTCTCGAGTGTAGCCCGTGAGCTCGGATTTTCCGATGTTTACGGACACTGGGTTTCCGAACAGCTCGCTCGACGGTTTACTGATGGCGGGAGGCCGCGACTTAGTTCGCGTCCGGCCCGTGGCAAGTATGTGAATTGTGATGGCGATCGGACCTAGTGCCGATTCCGTCCGTTTGCGACTGTTCGCCGCGGTGTTCTTGGACAGACCTCTTGAAACGCCGATCAGCGACGCTATTGCTTTGGGTACTTTCAGGACCCGTCTTGAAACACGGACCAAGGAGTCTAGCGTGTGCGCGAGTCATTGGGAATCACTAAACCTAAAGGCGCAATGAAAGTAACGGTTCACTTTATGTGAACTAAGGGAAGATGGTCGGTCTCCATGACTGAC
>NC_059508.1:33344479-33345809 GCF_914767665.1 Harmonia axyridis
AAAAGGACGTGAACATTATTCCTTATAAAAATCAAACCCGACCATGGATTTTGATTCTGATTGTTGATTATCGCTATTAGAACACATTAGGAGGCAACCAAATCAAATTTGAGAAAATTCCACAATCAGAAAATTTTTTTCGAAAAAAAAAAAAAAATTCGAGAACACCTCGGTCATGGCAAGTTATTTCCCACAATCCATTCCCCAATCAACGTACATCCCAGAAAAAATCATCTCTCTAACTATCCTAGTTCAAAAGTTGTATCGGAACATTTTCACGTCGAAAATATATCTCTAGTCCAGACCGATGCACCACGTAATCTCGGGCAGACCGATGCACAACGTAAATGACGATCGGGACCGGGGCGATCGGTCGTATCTGACACCGCCGGCTCGGTTCTAACATCGTCAATGAGTCGGGGTTGTAAAAAAGGACGTGAACATTTTTCCTTATAAAAATCAAACCCGACCATGGATTTTGATTCTGATTGTTGATTATCGCTACTAGAACATATAAGGAGGCAACCAAATCAAATTTGAGAAAATTCCACGATCAGAAAATTTTTTTCGAAAAAAAAAAAAAAAATCGTAATCACCTCGGTCATGGCGAGTTATTTTCCGTAATTTCATTCCACAATCAACGTACAACATAGAAGAAATCATCTCTCTAACTATCCTGGTTCAAAAGTTGTATCGGAACATTTCACGTCGTAATATCTCGCCAAGTCCAGACCTCGGCGATAGGTAGTATCTGACACCGTCCGCTCGGGACTGACATCGACTTGGACTCGGGCTGATGATGGGGAGGCGTTTAAGGACGTGAACATTTTTCCTTATAAAAATTAAAGTCGACAATGAATATTGATTCTGATTACTGATTTACGCTTTAAAAACACATTAGAAGGCAACCAAATCGAATTTGAGGAAATTCCACGATCAGAAAATTTTTTTCGAAAAAAAAAAAAATCCGAAAAATATTTTTCGATTCCGATTACTGATTTACTCTTTTAGAACACATTAGGAGGCAACCAAATCAAATTTGAGAAAATTCCACAATCAGAAAATTTTTTTCGAAAAAAAAAAAAATTCGAGGACACCTCGGTCATGGCAAGTTATTTCCCACAATCCATTCCCCGATCCACGTACATCCCAGAAAAAATCATCTCTCTAACTATCCTGGTTCAAAAGTTGTATCGGAACATTTTCACGTCGAAAATATATCTCTAAGTCCAAACCGATGCACCACGTAAACTAGGGCAGACCGATGCACCACGTAATATCGGGCAGACCGATGCAGAACGTAAACTCGATCATACCGATGCTTCACGTA
>NC_059508.1:33346009-33348509 GCF_914767665.1 Harmonia axyridis
ATCACACCGATGCAGAACGTAAACTCGATCTCACCGATGCACCACGTGAACTGGATCTTACCGATGCAGAACGTGAATTGGATCTTACCGATGCACCACGTAAACTCGATCTTACCGATGCACCACGTAATCTCGATCTTACCGATGCACCACGTGAACTGGATCTTACCGATGCAGAACGTGAACTCGATCTTACCGATGCACCACGTAAACTAGGGCTGACCGATGCATCACGTAAACGACGATCGAGAGGCGCGAAAGGACGTGAACGTTTTTCATTATAAAAATTGAAATAAATGATAAATAATGATTCTGATTGTTGATTATCGTTTTTAATATGCATTAGTAGGCAACCAAATGAAATTTGAGGAAATTCCGATAACAGAAAATTTTTTCGAAAAAAAAAAAAATTCATGAAATCCTCGGTCATCGCAAAATATTTACCATATTCTGTTCGATAATCAACGTATATTTAAGAAGGAATCATATCTGTATCTATCTTGGTTCAAATTTTGTATCGGAACATTTTGACCAAAGTCCGAGCTTCGGCCGAAACAGACACCGCTGACCTGGCCTATCGATCGACCGAGAGTCGGGGATAGAGCGTAAGTGTTGTCTGGAGGGGAACCCTGTGCTCTCCTGACATATATAGGGAAGGTGGTCGCGTTGGGCGATGCAGAACGTTTGGATCGGGAATTATATTTTTGGTTCAGCTATTGGAATATGGTTTATTGTTGGTATATATTGGCGAAATAACGTTCTTACTGACTGGGGATATTCATAAAAATGAGTCCGGAGATTTTCAGATCGAAGTCCGAGTGATCCGACTTGGAAGGCGTGTTGGGTGGGTCGAGATGGCTTAGATCGATCAGACGAGGCGGGCTAAGTGTTGACGTCATGCATCGGTCCATTTTCAGATTGAGTCCGAGTAATCCGACTTTGAAAGAGTGTTGGGTGCGTCGAGACTGTTTAGATAGATCGGACGAGGCGGACTAGGTGTTAACGACATGCATCGGTATATTTTCTGATCGGAGTCCGAAGAAATCGGCCCTAGTAGGCGCAGCGGACGGTCGAGACGGCCTCGGTGGGTCGGATCGATCGGGAAAAGTTTGCTAAATCGTGTCTGGAGGGGAACCTTGGGTTCTCCTGACATATATAGGGGATAAGGTTTGGGTGAACGATTCTTCACGTAAAAGTTGAGTAATTTATTTTTCGATAAGCTTTTGGATATTGATGAGAAGTATATGTATATCTTCGATTAAAAGAATTCTTACCGTCTCGATGTATATTATATTAGATATATAAGAAATAGTTAACGTGATGCATCGGCCGATTTCCGGATCGGAGTTCGAGAGATGCGACTTTCGATGCGCGATGGGTGGATCGAGACGGCCTAGATCGATCGGACGAGGCGGACTAGGTGTTAACGACATGCATCGGCGGATTTTCTGATCGGAGTCCGAAGAAATCAGCTCTAGTAGGCGCGGCGAACGGTCGAAACGGCCTAGATCGATCGGACGAGGCGGACTAGGTGTTAACGACATGCATCGGCGGATTTTCTGATCGGAGTCCGAAGAAATCAGCTCTAGTAGGCGCGGCGAACGGTCGAAACGGCCTCGGTGGGTCGGATCGATCGGGAAAAGTTTGCTAAATCGTGTCTGGAGGGGAATCCGGGGTTCTCCTGACATATATAGAAGGGGTGGAGAATGGGTCCTGTCCTAGACTGTTTGGAGTTCTTTTTAGGATGATATTCAGTTGGTAAGTGGTAGACCCGAATCCGACCTCGGCGTTTGGGTACTGGCAAGGTGTGTTGGTTTCGGCTTTCGCATCTTGGGTCGCTTTCGTCAACCTCATGCAGCGAGGTCGCGGTCCGCTTCGTCTCTTTGTAGTCGAATGGCCTTTAAGCGACCAACCTTAAAATCGTGATCCTCTGCCCGTTGCGGGTTATGTTCACAAAAAATTTGCAACCACTCAATTCGTTCCGAGCGACAAATATTGTTGAATCTCGAATCACCGTGTCGTTATATTCACATGTATAGCGAAGGGTCGAGATGGAATGTGTATAAGAAATTAGTTGATAGCCGGGGGTTCGTATTATATATGGACGCCTTGGCGAGGGATTGTTTCTAGAAACTTTCTCATTTTTGATCGGTGTTTTGTCCGAGATGATGATGATGTATATATAGCTTGAGTCTCATGCTGACTGGGGGCTGTTACGTCGTTTCGTCGAGGACTTGCACTTACTGATGTGCGGCGCTAGTCGAAGTCAATCGACATGGCTAGTGCCACATGACGAGAGGCGAACGGGTTTGGCCATACCGGCAATCTCGTGGACCGATCGTATAAGCACGCAGTTCCCTGGTTGATCCTGCCAGTAGTCATATGCTTGTCTCAAAGATTAAGCCATGCATGTCTCAGTACAAGCCAAATTAAGGTGAAACCGCGAAAGGCTCATTAAATCAGTTATGGTTCCTTAGATCGTACCCACATTTACTTGGAT
>NC_059508.1:33356009-33358509 GCF_914767665.1 Harmonia axyridis
TCTTTTGTTGCCTCTCAACTCACACCCCGTTGACAGCTTAAGAAAAGGGGAACATAAAACCAACATTCGTCTAATGCCAGGAAAGGAGTTATGAAACATATGGAAAAGTTTATACCATAATACTCACCTATATGATAAGCTGAAGGAACTTCCACTCCCGACTTTACGACTTGATGGTAAATAAGCCTTGATCGTGAGAAACTTCCAGGACACTGCAGAGTTGGAGGGGCCGTGGTGGCTCAGTTATATTCTGGAAAAAGAAGACGAATTAAATCATAGACACCATTGATACTCTGAGACGGAAAGATTAACAGCCCGAAGGTGAGACTGCGTACTACCGTATAGCGTAGGGAAGTTGGTGGAATCAACCATATTTCAAGAAGGCATTTGAGTTTTATTTTTATCCCATATGCCCCCACCACCCCAAACCCCTGCGGGGTTCACCTGCATCTGCCAGAACGGCAAAATATATGTAACAGCCAGAGCCCTGGGACAACATAAAAGGCTCTATTGCAGAGGTGCACCTGATGAGGACTCTGGAAAATGCCCTTGCTGCGGGAGAAATTTTGAATCTTACGCAGGCATGAGGCAACATCTTAGACTGGCACATGCTGAAGTATATAATGAAGAACTTCAATCAGCTGCGAACAACGCCCGAAAACCCTGGTCGGAAGAGGAGGTGAGAGAGCTTGCAGCAGCCGAAATAGATTATAACGGCGATAACATCATCGCGTATTTGAGTGGGCTATCGGGTAGATCATCGGAGGCGATAAAGAAGAGGAGAAGGACTGCGGAGTGGGCGAATGCGATGGTTAGGCACAGAGAATGCCGTGAGATTGAGGAAAGAGAAAGAAAAGAAGAGGAGGCAATACAACTACGCCGTGAATTGGATATAATACTGGAGGAAGAACAAGCAGAGCCAGAAATAGTGGAAGAACAGCTCGCTGCTCCACCGGAGCTGCCGGAGAATTTTAGGCCGGTTGTAAACGACCCGGTTATGCAGTACATCTTAGACTTAGTGGGTACAATTGAAGAGAGAGAGGACATACAATTCGCTGCCAATGTATGTGACGGAACAGATAAAGACGGTGCACTTGACGCATACGCCGAAAAACTAACAAACTATGGGATCAAAAGAAAATACCAACCAATTACTATACAAGAAACATCCCACACCTCCTCTAAAAGGAAAGAAAGAGCAGCAAACTACCGAAATGTGCAGCGACGGTGGAGTAAAAATAAAAAACAACTAGCGACAGAGATAATTGATGGAGTTAACAACAACCAAGCTAACTCCAAACCAAGCAAAGAAGAAATTATTCAGGCATACTCCTCTATCTTCTCGACTGTGTCGGAACAGGACGAATGGCCATGCATTGCCAATACTCCAGAGATACAACTATATAGACCGATAACCTATGACAACCTGGAAGAGATAATAAAAAGTCTAAAACAAGGAGCAGCAGGCCCTGATGGAATAACTTTAAGACAGTTCAGGCTCATTCCGAGACATAAACTCCTTCTTCTTTATAATGCCATGTTGCTGTTGAGGAGAGTACCAACTGTACTAAAGAAAAGCAGAACAACCCTGATCCCTAAGAAAAAAGAAGAACTTAACAAGGTCAAAAACTGGAGACCTATAACAGTGTCAAGTCTGCTGCTGAGAGCATGTAATAAAATTATAGCCGGCCGATTGATGGAAGTTCCCCTCCACGAACATCAGAGGGGCTTTGTGAATGTCGATGGTGTCTTCGCAAACAACATCTCTCTGCACTCCACCATTAAAATGAAGCGAAGACAAAGGAAAGGATATGCAATTATAACACTCGACATTCGCAAAGCTTTTGACACCCTGTCCCACTCCAGTATTGAGAGAGCCCTCAAAAGAAAAGGTGTGGATGTCAATACCATACAATACATCATGGCAAACTTCATGGATGCGACAACGGTCATCAGCTGCGCCGGAGAAGAAATTGGCACCTTACAAGTAAAGAGGGGCACCAAGCAAGGAGATCCCATGTCGCCAATTCTATTTAATATAATGATGGATGAGCTGATAGAGGAGTTGGAGGGATTGCCAGGAATTTCGGTGGAAGACCAAAAAATCAGCTGCTTAGCATATGCTGACGACCTGATACTCCTTGCTGATGATGTTAAGGTGGCCAGGAAACTGCTTGCCAAAAGTCAAGATTTCTTTGACAGACGTCACATGGAGTTAAGCGTAGAGAAGAGCCACGCAATTTCGGTCGGAAGAGCTCCCGGAAGGAGGCTGTTCGTCCACTCCACTCGCCAATTCTTCATCCACGGCGTGCCTATCAAGCAATTGGATGTTGGTGAATCGATGGAGTACCTGGGAGGAAAATTCACGTCAATGGGGATCACAAAATGTTCAATAAACAACCTTAGAACGCAGATTGACAGAATTCTTAAAGCACCACTAAAACCGGCGCAGAAATTCGAAGTTATAAAAGTGCATCTGATCCCCAGATATATATATGCA
>NC_059508.1:33363509-33368509 GCF_914767665.1 Harmonia axyridis
AAAAGTTGTATCGGAACATTTTCACGTCGAAAATATATCTCTAAGTCCAGACCGATGCACCACGTAATCTCGGGCAGACCGATGCACAACGTAAATGACGATCGGGACCGGGGCGATCGGTCGTATCTGACACCGCCGGCTCGGTTCTAACATCGTCAATGAGTCGGGGTTGAAAAAAAGGACGTGAACATTTTTCCTTATAAAAATCAAACCCGATCATGGATTTTGATTCTGATTGTTGATTATCGCTATTAGAACATATAAGGAGGCAACCAAATCAAATTTGAGAAAATTCCACGATCAGAAAATTTTTTTCGAAAAAAAAAAAAAATCGTAATCACCTCGGTCATGGCGAGTTATTTTCCGTATTTCATTCCACAATCAACGTACAACATAGAAGAAATCATCTCTCTAACTATCCTGGTTCAAAAGTTGTATCGGAACATTTCACGTCGTAATATCTCGCCAAGTCCAGACCTCGGCGATAGGTAGTATCTGACACCGTCCGCTCGGGACTGACATCGACTTGGACTCGGGCTGATGATGGGGAGGCGTTTAAGGACGTGAACATTTTTCCTTATAAAAATTAAAGTCGACAATGAATATTGATTCTGATTACTGATTTACGCTTTAAAAACACATTAGAAGGCAACCAAATCGAATTTGAGGAAATTCCACGATCAGAAAATTTTTTTCGAAAAAAAAAAAAAAATCGTAATCACCTCGGTCATGGCGAGTTATTTTCCGTATTTCATTCCACAATCAACGTACAACATAGAAGAAATCATCTCTCTAACTATCCTGGTTCAAAAGTTGTATCGGAACATTTCACGTCGTAATATCTCGCCAAGTCCAGACCTCGGCGATAGGTAGTATCTGACACCGTCCGCTCGGGACTGACATCGACTTGGACTCGGGCTGATGATGGGGAGGCGTTTAAGGACGTGAACATTTTTCCTTATAAAAATTAAAGTCGACAATGAATATTGATTCTGATTACTGATTTACGCTTTAAAAACACATTAGAAGGCAACCAAATCGAATTTGAGGAAATTCCACGATCAGAAAATTTTTTTCGAAAAAAAAAAAAATCCGAAAAATATTTTTCGATTCCTATTACTGATTTACTCTTTTAGAACACATTAGGAGGCAACCAAATCAAATTTGAGAAAATTCCACAATCAGAAAATTTTTTTCGAAAAAAAAAAAAATTCGAGGACACCTCGGTCATGGCAAGTTATTTTCCACAATCCATTCCCCAATCGACGTACATCACAGAAAAAATCATCTCTCTAACTATCCTGGTTCAAAAGTTGTATCGGAACATTTTCACGTCGAAAATATATCTCTAAGTCCAGACCGATGCACAACGTAAACTAGGGCTGAACCGATGCACCACGTAATATCGGGCAGACCGATGCAGAACGTAAACTCGATCATACCGATGCTTCACGTAATCTCGATCTTACCGATGCACCACGTAAACAAGGGCAGACCGATGCAGAACGTAAAGTAGATCTTACCGATGCACCACGTAATCTCGATCTTACCGATGCACCACGTAATCTCCATCTTACCGATGCACCACGTGAACTGGATCTTACCGATGCAGAACGTGAATTGGATCTTACCGATGCACCACGTAAACTCGATCTTACCGATGCACCACGTAATCTCAATCTTACCGATGCACCACGTGAACTGGATCTTACCGATGCAGAACGTGAATTGGATCTTACCGATGCACCACGTAAACTCGATCTTACCGATGCACCACGTAATCTCAATCTTACCGATGCACCACGTGAACTGGATCTTACCGATGCAGAACGTGAATTGGATCTTACCGATGCACCACGTAAACTCGATCTTACCGATGCACCACGTAATCTCAATCTCACCGATGCACCACGTGAACTGGATCTTACCGATGCAGAACGTGAATTGGATCTTACCGATGCACCACGTAAACTCGATCTTACCGATGCACCACGTAATCTCGATCTTACCGATGCACCACGTAATCTCAATCTTACCGATGCATCACGTAATCTCGATCTTACCGATGCAGAACGTAAACTCGATCATACCGATGCACCACGTTATCTCGGCAGACCGATGCAGAACGTAAAAAAAAAGCTTACAGCACGCGGTGTTCCCAAGCGGTCACCCATCCAAGTACTAACCGCGCCCGACGCTGCTTGGCTTCAGTGTTCTGACGAGAACTGGCAATTTCAGCGTGGTATGGCCGTAAACAACATATATTGCGATATTTTCTATGATATCTCACTTTTTGGGAGCGGAAAGGACGTGAACGTTTTTCCTCATAAAAAATGAAATAACTTTTGGATATTAATTCTGATTGTTGATTTAAGCTTTAAGAACACATTAGGACATATCTCAATGAAATTTGAGGGATTTCCGAAATCGAAAAATATTTTTCGAAAAAAAAAAAAAATCCCAGAAGACCTCGGTCATCTCAAGTTTATTTCCATATTCTATTACACAATCAACGTACATCACAAAAGGAACCATCTCTCTAACTATCACAGTTAAATTTTTGTATCGGAACATTTCACGTCGGAATATCTCGCTAAGTCCAGACCGGGGAGATCGGTCGCATCTGACACCGTCCGCTCCGGTCTAACATCGTCTTGGAGTCGGGGTAACGATGGAGAGGCGTTTAAGGACGTGAACATTTTTCCTTATAAAAATTAAAGTCGACAATGAATATTGATTCTGATTACTGATTTACTCTTTTAGAACACATTAGAAGGCAACGCAATCAGATTTGAGGAAATTTCAAGATCAGAAAATTTTTTTCGAAAAAAAAAAAAATTCAAGAACACCTGGGTCATGGCAAGTTATTTCCCACAATCCATTCCACAATCAACGTACAACATAGAAGAAATCATCTCTCTAACTATCCTGGTTCAAAAGTTGTATCGGAACATTTCACGTCGAAATACCTCGCCAAGTCCAGACCGGGGCGATAGGTAGTATCTGACACCGTCCGCTCGGGACTGACATCGACTTGGACTCGGGCTAATGATGGGGAGGCGTTTAAGGACGTGAACATTTTTCCTTATAAAAATTAAAGTCGACAATGAATATTGATTCTGATTACTGATTTACGCTTTAAAAACACATTAGAAGGCAACCAAATCAAATTTGAGGAAATTCCAAAATCAGAAAATTTTTTTTCAAAAAAAAAAAAATCCGAAAAATATTTTTCGATTCTGATTACTGATTTACTCTTTTAGAACACATTAGAAGGCAACGAAATCAAATTTGAGTAAAATCCAAAATCAGAAAATATTTTTCGAAAAAAAAAAAAAATTCGAGAACACCTCGGTCATGGCAAGTTATTTTCCACAATCCATTCCCCAATCAACGTACATCCCAGAAAAAATCATCTCTCTAACTATCCTGGTTCAAAAGTTGTATCGGAACATTTTCACGTCGAAAATATATCTCTAAGTCCAGACCGATGCAGAACGTAAACTCGATCATACCGATGCTTCACGTAATCTCGATCTTACCGATGCACAACGTAAACTAGATCACACCGATGCAGAACGTAAACTCGATCTCACCGATGCACCACGTGAACTGGATCTTACCGATGCAGAACGTGAATTGGATCTTACCGATGCACCACGTAAACTCGATCTTACCGATGCACCACGTAATCTCGATCTTACCGATGCACCACGTGAACTGGATCTTACCGATGCAGAACGTGAACTCGATCTTACCGATGCACCACGTAAACTAGGGCTGACCGATGCATCACGTAAACGACGATCGAGAGGCGCGAAAGGACGTGAACGTTTTTCATTATAAAAATTGAAATAAATGATAAATAATGATTCTGATTGTTGATTATCGTTTTTAATATGCATTAGTAGGCAACCAAATGAAATTTGAGGAAATTCCGATAACAGAAAATTTTTTCGAAAAAAAAAAAAATTCATGAAATCCTCGGTCATCGCAAAATATTTACCATATTCTGTTCGATAATCAACGTATATTTAAGAAGGAATCATATCTGTATCTATCTTGGTTCAAATTTTGTATCGGAACATTTTGACCAAAGTCCGAGCTTCGGCCGAAACAGACACCGCTGACCTGGCCTATCGATCGACCGAGAGTCGGGGATAGAGCGTAAGTGTTGTCTGGAGGGGAACCCTGTGCTCTCCTGACATATATAGGGAAGGTGGTCGCGTTGGGCGATGCAGAACGTTTGGATCGGGAATTATATTTTTGGTTCAGCTATTGGAATATGGTTTATTGTTGGTATATATTGGCGAAATAACGTTCTTACTGACTGGGGATATTCATAAAAATGAGTCCGGAGATTTTCAGATCGAAGTCCGAGTGATCCGACTTGGAAGGCGTGTTGGGTGGGTCGAGATGGCTTAGATCGATCAGACGAGGCGGGCTAAGTGTTGACGTCATGCATCGGTCCATTTTCAGATTGAGTCCGAGTAATCCGACTTTGAAAGAGTGTTGGGTGCGTCGAGACTGTTTAGATAGATCGGACGAGGCGGACTAGGTGTTAACGACATGCATCGGTATATTTTCTGATCGGAGTCCGAAGAAATCGGCCCTAGTAGGCGCAGCGGACGGTCGAGACGGCCTCGGTGGGTCGGATCGATCGGGAAAAGTTTGCTAAATCGTGTCTGGAGGGGAACCTTGGGTTCTCCTGACATATATAGGGGATAAGGTTTGGGTGAACGATTCTTCACGTAAAAGTTGAGTAATTTATTTTTCGATAAGCTTTTGGATATTGATGAGAAGTATATGTATATCTTCGATTAAAAGAATTCTTACCGTCTCGATGTATATTATATTAGATATATAAGAAATAGTTAACGTGATGCATCGGCCGATTTCCGGATCGGAGTTCGAGAGATGCGACTTTCGATGCGCGATGGGTGGATCGAGACGGCCTAGATCGATCGGACGAGGCGGACTAGGTGTTAACGACATGCATC
>NC_059508.1:33383509-33388509 GCF_914767665.1 Harmonia axyridis
ATATAATATACATCGAGACGGTAAGAATTCTTTTAATCGAAGATATACATATACTTCTCATCAATATCCAAAAGCTTATCGAAAAATAAATTACTCAACTTTTACGTGAAGAATCGTTCACCCAAACCTTATCCCCTATATATGTCAGGAGAACCCAAGGTTCCCCTCCAGACACGATTTAGCAAACTTTTCCCGATCGATCCGACCCACCGAGGCCGTCTCGACCGTCCGCTGCGCCTACTAGGGCCGATTTCTTCGGACTCCGATCAGAAAATATACCGATGCATGTCGTTAACACCTAGTCCGCCTCGTCCGATCTATCTATACAGTCTCGACGCACCCAACACTCTTTCAAAGTCGGATTACTCGGACTCAATCTGAAAATGGACCGATGCATGACGTCAACACTTAGCCCGCCTCGTCTGATCGATCTAAGCCATCTCGACCCACCCAACACGCCTTCCAAGTCGGATCACTCGGACTTCGATCTGAAAATCTCCGGACTCATTTTTATGAATATCCCCAGTCAGTAAGAACGTTATTTCGCCAATATATACCAACAATAAACCATATTCCAATAGCTGAACCAAAAATATAATTCCCGATCCAAACGTTCTGCATCGCCCAACGCGACCACCTTCCCTATATATGTCAGGAGAGCACAGGGTTCCCCTCCAGACAACACTTACGCTCTATCCCCGACTCTCGGTCGATCGATAGGCCAGGTCAGCGGTGTCTGTTTCGGCCGAAGCTCGGACTTTGGTCAAAATGTTCCGATACAAAATTTGAACCAAGATAGATACAGATATGATTCCTTCTTAAATATACGTTGATTATCGAACAGAATATGGTAAATATTTTGCGATGACCGAGGATTTCATGAATTTTTTTTTTTTTTCGAAAAAATTTTCTGTTATCGGAATTTCCTCAAATTTCATTTGGTTGCCTACTAATGCATATTAAAAACGATAATCAACAATCAGAATCATTATTTATCATTTATTTCAATTTTTATAATGAAAAACGTTCACGTCCTTTCGCGCCTCTCGATCGTCGTTTACGTGATGCATCGGTCAGCCCTAGTTTACGTGGTGCATCGGTAAGATCGAGTTCACGTTCTGCATCGGTCTGCCCGAGTTTACGTGGTGCATCGGTAAGATCGAGATTACGTGGTGCATCGGTAAGATCGAGTTCACGTTCTGCATCGGTCTGCCTGAGTTTACGTGGTGCATCGGTATGATCGAGTTTACGTTCTGCATCGGTGTGATCTAGTTTACGTGGTGCATCGGTAAGATCGAGTTTACGTTCTGCATCGGTGTGATCTAGTTTACGTTGTGCATCGGTAAGATCGAGATTACGTGGTGCATCGGTAAGATCGAGTTTACGTGGTGCATCGGTTCAGCCCTAGTTTACGTTGTGCATCGGTCTGGACTTAGCGATATATTTTCGACGTGAAAATGTTCCGATACAACTTTTGAACCAGGATAGTTAGAGAGATGATTTTTTCTGGGATGTACGTTGATTGGGGAATGGATTGTGGGAAATAACTTGCCATGACCGAGGTGTCCTCGAATTTTTTTTTTTTTCGAAAAAAATTTTCTGATTTTGGAATTCTCTCAAATTTGATTTGGTTGCCTCCTAATGTGTTCTAAAAGAGTAAATCAGTAATCAGAATCGAAAAATATTTTTCGGATTTTTTTTTTTTTTCGAAAAAATTTTTCTGATTTTGGAATTTCCTCAAATTTGATTTGGTTGCCTTCTAATGTGTTTTTAAAGCGTAAATCAGTAATCAGAATCAATATTCATTGTCGACTTTAATTTTTATAAGGAAAAATGTTCACGTCCTTAAACGCCTCCCCATCATCAGCCCGAGTCCAAGTCGATGTCAGTCCCGAGCGGACGGTGTCAGATACTACCTATCGCCCCGGTCTGGACTTGGCGAGGTATTTCGACGTGAAATGTTCCGATACAACTTTTGAACCAGGATAGTTAGAGAGATGATTTCTTCTATGTTGTACGTTGATTGTGGAATGGATTGTGGGAAATAACTTGCCATGACCCAGGTAATCTTGAATTTTTTTTTTTTTCGAAAAAAATTTTCTGATCTTGAAATTTCCTCAAATCTGATTGCGTTGCCTTCTAATGTGTTCTAAAAGAGTAAATCAGTAATCAGAATCAATATTCATTGTCGACTTTAATTTTTATAAGGAAAAATGTTCACGTCCTTAAACGCCTCTCCATCGTTACCCCGATTCCAAGACGATGTTAGACCGGAGCGGACGGTGTCAGATGCGACCGATCTCCCCGGTCTGGACTTAGCGAGATATTCCGACGTGAAATGTTCCGATACAAAAATTTAACTGTGATAGTTAGAGAGATGGTTCCTTTTGTGATGTACGTTGATTGTGTAATAGAATATGGAAATAAACTTGAGATGACCGAGGTCTTCTGGGATTTTTTTTTTTTTTCGAAAAATATTTTTCGATTTCGGAAATCCCTCAAATTTCATTGAGATATGTCCTAATGTGTTCTTAAAGCTTAAATCAACAATCAGAATTAATATCCAAAAGTTATTTCATTTTTTATAAGGAAAAACGTTCACGTCCTTTCCGCTCCCAAAAGTGAGATATCATAGAAGATATCGCAATATTTGTTGTTTACGGCCATACCACGCTGAAATTGCCAGTTCTCGTCAGAACACTGAAGCCAAGCAGCGTCGGGCGCGGTTAGTACTTGGATGGGTGACCGCTTGGGAACACCGCGTGCTGTAAGCTTTTTTTTTACGTTCTGCATCGGTCTGCCGAGATAACGTGGTGCATCGGTATGATCGAGTTTACGTTCTGCATCGGTAAGATCGAGTTTACGTTCTGCATCGGTAAGATCGAGATTACGTGATGCATCGGTAAGATTGAGATTACGTGGTGCATCGGTAAGATCGAATTCACGTTCTGCATCGGTAAGATCCAATTCACGTTCTGCATCGGTAAGATCCAGTTCACGTGGTGCATCGGTAAGATCGAGATTACGTGGTGCATCGGTAAGATTGAGATTACGTGGTGCATCGGTAAGATCGAGTTTACGTGGTGCATCGGTAAGATCCAATTCACGTTCTGCATCGGTAAGATCCAGTTCACGTGGTGCATCGGTAAGATCGAGATTACGTGGTGCATCGGTAAGATCGAATTCACGTTCTGCATCGGTAAGATCCAGTTCACGTGGTGCATCGGTAAGATCGAGATTACGTGGTGCATCGGTAAGATCGAGTTTACGTGGTGCATCGGTAAGATCTACTTTACGTTCTGCATCGGTAAGATCCAGTTCACGTGGTGCATCGGTAAGATGGAGATTACGTGGTGCATCGGTAAGATCGAGATTACGTGGTGCATCGGTAAGATCTACTTTACGTTCTGCATCGGTAAGATCCAGTTCACGTGGTGCATCGGTAAGATTGAGATTACGTGGTGCATCGGTAAGATCGAGATTACGTGGTGCATCGGTTCAGCCCTAGTTTACGTTGTGCATCGGTCTGGACTTAGCGATATATTTTCGACGTGAAAATGTTCCGATACAACTTTTGAACCAGGATAGTTAGAGAGATGATTTTTTCTGGGATGTACGTTGATTGGGGAATGGATTGTGGGAAATAACTTGCCATGACCGAGGTGTCCTCGAATTTTTTTTTTTTTCGAAAAAAATTTTCTGATTTTGGAATTTTCTCAAATTTGATTTGGTTGCCTCCTAATGTGTTCTAAAAGAGTAAATCAGTAATCAGAATCGAAAAATATTTTTCGGATTTTTTTTTTTTTCGAAAAAATTTTTCTGATCGTGGAATTTCCTCAAATTCGATTTGGTTGCCTTCTAATGTGTTTTTAAAACGTAAATCGGTAATCAGAATCAATATTCATTGTCGACTTTAATTTTTATAAGGAAAAATGTTCACGTCCTTAAACGCCTCCCCATCATCAGCCCGAGTCCAAGTCGATGTCAGTCCCGAGCGGACGGTGTCAGATACTACCTATCGCCGAGGTCTGGACTTGGCGAGATATTACGACGTGAAATGTTCCGATACAACTTTTGAACCAGGATAGTTAGAGAGATGATTTCTTCTATGTTATACGTTGATTGTGGAATGAAATACGGAAAATAACTCGCCATGACCGAGGTGATTACGATTTTTTTTTTTTTTCGAAAAAAATTTTCTGATCGTGGAATTTTCTCAAATTTGATTTGGTTGCCTCCTTATATGTTCTAATAGCGATAATCAACAATCAGAATCAAAATCCATGATCGGGTTTGATTTTTATAAGGAATAATGTTCACGTCCTTTTTTTCAACCCCGACTCATTGACGATGTTAGAACCGAGCCGGCGGTGTCAGATACGACCGATCGCCCCGGTCCCGATCGTCATTTACGTTGTGCATCGGTCTGCCCGAGATTACGTGGTGCATCGGTATGATCGAGTTTACGTGGTGCATCGGTAAGATCCAATTCACGTTCTGCATCGGTAAGATCGAGTTTACGTGGTGCATCGGTAAGATCCAATTCACGTTCTGCATCGGTAAGATCCAGTTCACGTGGTGCATCGGTAAGATCGAGATTACGTGGTGCATCGGTAAGATCGAGATTACGTGGTGCATCGGTAAGATCTACTTTACGTTCTGCATCGGTAAGATCCAGTTCACGTGGTGCATCGGTAAGATTGAGATTACGTGGTGCATCGGTAAGATCGAGTTTACGTGGTGCATCGGTTCAGCCCTAGTTTACGTTGTGCATCGGTCTGGACTTAGCGATATATTTTCGACGTGAAAATGTTCCGATACAACTTTTGAACCAGGATAGTTAGAGAGATGATTTTTTCTGGGATGTACGTTGATTGGGGAATGGATTGTGGGAAATAACTTGCCATGCCCGGGGTGTCCTCGAATTTTTTTTTTTTTCGAAAAAAATTTTCTGATTGTGGAATTTTCTCAAATTTGATTTGGTTGCCTCCTAATGTGTT
>NC_059508.1:33393509-33398509 GCF_914767665.1 Harmonia axyridis
GCTCGACACATCTTAGCCTCCCTAGGGCCATAAGGAAGTCCCTTGGTGGGGAGGGTGTTGGTCCTCAATTTTATGGCGGCTATAAAGTCTCTCCCCGACCACATGGGAGGGGGGTTATCGATGAAAAAATTAGCGGCGCTGTTATTCTCCGCTTGTTTTGTTCCGCCGCCATAAAATGATTGTTCCAGCCTGTCTGCATTACTCCTATCTATTTCTCTCTTGGTGGAAGCGTTGCCAGGCATCATCCTCATGATTTTTATTAGACATGAATCGTCAGTCTCCAAGAGTCTCCTGAACAAGGGACAGGTGTTTCTTGTTTTGTTTAGCCTACCTAACATTATGATTGGAATTTTCCTTGCAAAGGAGAAGAGACCCAGGCCACCCATACTCACGGGAGTATATAACGATTCGTCTATGATGTGCGTCGGCAATTTGAGAATTTTTTTGAAGCATCTTCTTACCATTCTGTCGGCCTTCTTTAAAATCTTGATATTAATGGACGGTGACTGGAGCGAGTGAATATAGCGAGGGATGAGGTATTGCTTTATCAAAGTCACTTTTTGTTGGGGCTTTAGGGGAGCACTCATCACCCTGGATAGCTGGTCATCTAGGGCAGTCAGGTTGCAGGGGGTAGCTCCAGCGTGGGTATAATGGTGACCCAGATATTTAAATGTTTCTGTAACAGACCTGATCGGTGGTATTGGCTTTCCGTCCACGTAGAATTTAGGGGTTGGGTGGAGGTATAATTTCTTCTTAGAAGGTACAACTGCTAGTGTCAGAGAGGTGCACTTTTCGGGGTTCAGCGTGAGAGACCGGTCATCGAAGAATCTACATGCGTACCTAAGGAGAAACTGTGCGTCCTTGGTATTTTCGGCCATTAGGAGGAGATCGTCAGCGTACCCCAAGACTGACAGGTTAGTCTCGCCAATCTGGATACCCTTCCTGATCTTCAGCGAGGTCATTAGTTCGTCCAGGACCATATTGAAAAGAATCGGCGATAGAGGGTCACCCTGTTTAACACCTCTACATATGTTCACTGAACCGACCTCCATCCCCGCACAAAATATAGTGGTCTTCTGGTCTTCGAAGTTAGCCATTATGTATCTCGACGTGCCCTCATCCACTCCGAACCTCCGCAGCGCTCTCAGGATGGACGAGTGAGAGACGCTGTCAAATGCCTTCCTTAAGTCCAAGGTTATCAGAGTTGCTGGTTTTCCTGATTTCCTTCTACCCTTTATGATTGTCTGAAGGGTGATGTTATTAGCGAAACATCCGTCTACGCTAGAGAATCCTCTCTGACACTCATCCAAGCCAACCGCCCCAGATAGTCTCTTTGCCATTATTTTATTGATAGTCCTCAGGAGAATAGATGTAACAGCAATCGGGCGCCAGTTATTAACGTTCTTCCGGTCTTGATCTCCCTTTGGGATCAAGACCGTTCTGCTGGTGCGCAGCATCTTCGGGACATAACCAGACAGCAGCATCAGGTTGAATAAAAACTCTAAGATGGGCACCGGGATCCTTCTGAGACGCGCAGAGTCTATGCCGTCCGGGCCAGCTGATGTGTTGCCGAATTCCTTGATCGTCTCTAAGATGGTAGTAGAGACGATGGGACTGTAAATCTTACATTGATCGACTTTAGCATCGGTTATTCGAGCGCTGTCTACTGGTGTTCTCGTCTCAAAAATTCTCCTGTACTCATGCAATATATCCTCACCCCTAGGGGTGTCCGCTTGCGAGCCGGAATGCTCGCCGTCTAGAACCTCCCTCGCCAACTGCTTTCTGTTCGTTCTAAACTTATGCTGCATTTGTTTGAACAGTAAAGCTCTCCTCCTTCTTCTGCCACCTTCTTGAGCTGAGGTTTCAGTAGTCCTCAGAGCTCCACCACCCGACTGTCTGCCGTATTTGCGGCAAATCTCAGCCATCCATTCATCGAAAGCCTCCCTGCAGCCATCCATCTTCATGCATACGAGCCGACAGACTTCAATCATTCTAGCATCTTCGAAAGCGACGCACATTTCAAGGAGATGTCTTAACACCGGATCCTCCGCTTCCCGCGGAATCTCATCGGAGACGCTCTCTCGCAGAACGGGCTCAATCGGTCCAGGAGCTCCGCTCTCAGACACGGTCTGTGTACTCAGGGGGGATCTCAAAGCCTCATCCGGCTCCACCACATCGACAACTAAGGCCGGAACAGGCAGCCGTATTTCGGGCGGATCGTAGACGAATTCCTCGGGCTCAGTTCCCACCTCAAGCGGGGGCCCAGCATCGTCCTCGTATGGCGCGAGGGAAACGGACTCCGCACGCTCCGACAATGCCCGATCTCTTGGAGCAAAAAGTGGCCTAGTACCGACAGGGTTAGAGTAAGCTCTAGACCTGGTGTTCGGTCTAGAGGGACCAGCTGACAATAAGTCCTCCCTTGTGATGATGACTTCATTTTCTATCTCACGTTTGATACGTTCTAGAGTGTTTCTGTATTGCATTCCGTATCTCTTTTTCCTTATACCCTCCTTAGGTCTGTCGATCCCGGATGCCAGATAGTCCAGAAGTCCGTCTCCCTGATAGGTAGCCTCCAGCCTTGCCATCTCCTCAATTTCACCGTCCGTCCAAAACAGACGACGACTGCTGGACTCCACCTCTACATACAACTCCTGATTATACTCCTGCGGATGGGCCATGGAGAGATGTTTTCTCATGGCCATATAGTTCTTAAAGTTCAGGCCGCAGTACTGACACAGCGAGTCAGGGCACTCCACATTGGGTGGCCCCCGGCAGTATTTCCTCTGATGATCCTTCAGACCCCTTTCCGTGACATAGGTTTTGCCACATATACACGGGTGCATAATGAGTTCGCAGCTGTGCGGGATGCAATTAAAACTCTCACACCAGCAATAAACAAAAATCAAGTCTTTATAATTTACGAACACAGAAAATCACGTCCACAACGTTTAAGTCTCTCTCACAAGTTAAAGAAAAAAAAAACCGTAGGATTGTGTGCCACGGGCGCCAGGGAAGGGAAGTAACGTCGACGGGAAGTTGTCAACTCAGGGGCATATAAGAATCAAGACAGGATTTGATAAATAACCTCCCTCAGTCGTCGTGCCGCATGTATGTTGCTTATAAGGACCATTCCTGGACATCTAAAGTTCCGCAGGGCTCCTCCTCCAAATATTAGTCGCCAATATGTCTGGCCAAGTGCCCTCCCTCCAATTTGGGGCAAATCCGACGAGCCGTTTGGAAAATAGCTCCTGTAGCGTCGTAGCGCATGCGCATGGGTCTCCAAGGGAAGAGCCGAGCCCCAGCTCTCCAATGAGCCCCATCTTGCTCGAATCGGTCCAGCCGTTCTTGAGATATCGGAGTTTCCATCTGCGCAAGCGCAGATGAAAAAGATTATGTGAGGGTTAGGTGACATTTTTCAAGGGTTTGCTAACGCACCTAACAAATCCTACAAAATTGGGGAGCATACTTAACTTTTTATTTTTGGTCCTCCACATCCGGATTATAGATGAACATCGCTCACTTTGGTCCTTTTGATGTTGTGGACTGTCTCCTAATCTGATTCAAGAACTGCCATGTCCATAAATTCGTCAATTTGGTCTTTCCTCCATTGCGCCGTCGCAGAACGCCAGGGCATGTGTCAAACGATCTCAGCTGTCCAAACGTCTTTGAATCTCCCAGATAGGCCCATCGGGCTGGTTGTTATAGCCGATTTTGTAAAGTTCCACTTTCATCTAGAGCCAGTGTATATGGAGGGACACACTTTTGGCTGGGGCAGTATATAATTCGCGTGTTTATGGAAAGATCGCGAATTCCGAAAAAATCTAGCAAAAACTTCCATAAACAACGTTCTCTCGGTTTTTACGTTGACAAAAGTCGAGGTAATTGATCTTTCCATTGAAAATGTTAACTTTTTATTAATGCATAATTCAGCTCATATTTGGTGGATTTGAGAGATTCTTACGAAAACTTAGTGATGGAAAAAAGCAGATTTTTTTGGTGGTATTTCTGCTTTTGTAGATGCTCCAATGACGACGCTAGGGGATGTTGAAATTGGGGATAATTGATATGCAAAACTGAATAGAAAATAATTATTTGATTCTAGTTCACAACTCATTCCCTATTTGTTGGAGTGGAAAGATTCCTACGGGAACTACAAGATGAAAAATTGCAGATTTTTATGATGGTTTAACTGCTGTAGGAAGTGCCTTTATAGCAATGCTAGATGATGTTGAAATTTGGGATATTCCTCAAAAGAAATCGAACAGTAGGAAAATATACAATTTTGCTCACAGTTTCCACAATTCTTGACCGATTTTCACAATTCAACCACTAATCGACTCAGGGCACTCTTACACATACACAACGTCACTTTTCCCAACCCAAAACCCCCGCGAACCACCCTTAAACTAACAAGACATCCGGAGCGATGCTCCACACGTCTTCCCTCTACGGCGGTCGGAGAGAGAGCCCATAAGCCCATAAGAGAGTCATAGTTACTCCCGCCGTTTACCCGCGCTTTTTTGAATTTCTTCACGTTGACATTCAGAGCACTGGGCAGAAATCACATTGCGTCAACACCCGCTGGGGCCATCGCAATGCTTTGTTTTAATTAGACAGTCGGATTCTCCCAGTCCGTGCCAGTTCTGAGTTGATTGTTAGATGACGGCCGCAGAGATTACCCAGAGCACCCTTGCGAGCACTCACGGGGTCTCGAAGCTTGACGATTCCGCGGGAGGCCAAGACGCGGGACCGAGCTCGGATCAAACGTAACGCAAGCGAAACGCATCACCTCGCCCAGGCCCGGTACGTTAGCCGTGACCCACTTCCCCAACAAGCCCGACACGCCACAATCCTCAGAGCCAATCCTTATCCCGAAGTTACGGATCTAATTTGCCGACTTCCCTTACCTACATTATTCTATCGACTAGAGGCTCTTTACCTTGGAGACCAGCTGCGGATATGGGTACGAGCCGGCGCGACGCCTACACGTGGCCCTCTCC
>NC_059508.1:33406009-33411009 GCF_914767665.1 Harmonia axyridis
GCATGACGTCAACACTTAGCCCGCCTCGTCTGATCGATCTAAGCCATCTCGACCCACCCAACACGCCTTCCAAGTCGGATCACTCGGACTTCGATCTGAAAATCTCCGGACTCATTTTTATGAATATCCCCAGTCAGTAAGAACGTTATTTCGCCAATATATACCAACAATAAACCATATTCCAATAGCTGAACCAAAAATATAATTCCCGATCCAAACGTTCTGCATCGCCCAACGCGACCACCTTCCCTATATATGTCAGGAGAGCACAGGGTTCCCCTCCAGACAACACTTACGCTCTATCCCCGACTCTCGGTCGATCGATAGGCCAGGTCAGCGGTGTCTGTTTCGGCCGAAGCTCGGACTTTGGTCAAAATGTTCCGATACAAAATTTGAACCAAGATAGATACAGATATGATTCCTTCTTAAATATACGTTGATTATCGAACAGAATATGGTAAATATTTTGCGATGACCGAGGATTTCATGAATTTTTTTTTTTTTTCGAAAAAATTTTCTGTTATCGGAATTTCCTCAAATTTCATTTGGTTGCCTCCTAATGCATATTAAAAACGATAATCAACAATCAGAATCATTATTTATCATTTATTTCAATTTTTATAATGAAAAACGTTCACGTCCTTTCGCGCCTCTCGATCGTCGTTTACGTGATGCATCGGTCAGCCCTAGTTTACGTGGTGCATCGGTAAGATCGAGTTCACGTTCTGCATCGGTCTGCCCGAGTTTACGTGGTGCATCGGTAAGATCGAGATTACGTGGTGCATCGGTAAGATCGAGTTCACGTTCTGCATCGGTCTGCCTGAGTTTACGTGGTGCATCGGTATGATCGAGTTTACGTTCTGCATCGGTCTGCCCTAGTTTACGTGGTGCATCGGTGAGATCGAGTTTACGTTCTGCATCGGTGTGATCTAGTTTACGTTGTGCATCGGTAAGATCGAGATTACGTGGTGCATCGGTAAGATCGAGTTTACGTGGTGCATCGGTTCAGCCCTAGTTTACGTTGTGCATCGGTCTGGACTTAGCGATATATTTTCGACGTGAAAATGTTCCGATACAACTTTTGAACCAGGATAGTTAGAGAGATGATTTTTTCTGGGATGTACGTTGATTGGGGAATGGATTGTGGGAAATAACTTGCCATGACCGAGGTGTCCTCGAATTTTTTTTTTTTTCGAAAAAAATTTTCTGATCTTGAAATTTCCTCAAATCTGATTGCGTTGCCTTCTAATGTGTTCTAAAAGAGTAAATCAGTAATCAGAATCAATATTCATTGTCGACTTTAATTTTTATAAGGAAAAATGTTCACGTCCTTAAACGCCTCTCCATCGTTACCCCGATTCCAAGACGATGTTAGACCGGAGCGGACGGTGTCAGATGCGACCGATCTCCCCGGTCTGGACTTAGCGAGATATTCCGACGTGAAATGTTCCGATACAAAAATTTAACTGTGATAGTTAGAGAGATGGTTCCTTTTGTGATGTACGTTGATTGTGTAATAGAATATGGAAATAAACTTGAGATGACCGAGGTCTTCTGGGATTTTTTTTTTTTTTCGAAAAATATTTTTCGATTTCGGAAATCCCTCAAATTTCATTGAGATATGTCCTAATGTGTTCTTAAAGCTTAAATCAACAATCAGAATTAATATCCAAAAGTTATTTCATTTTTTATAAGGAAAAACGTTCACGTCCTTTCCGCTCCCAAAAGTGAGATATCATAGAAGATATCGCAATATTTGTTGTTTACGGCCATACCACGCTGAAATTGCCAGTTCTCGTCAGAACACTGAAGCCAAGCAGCGTCGGGCGCGGTTAGTACTTGGATGGGTGACCGCTTGGGAACACCGCGTGCTGTAAGCTTTTTTTTTACGTTCTGCATCGGTCTGCCGAGATAACGTGGTGCATCGGTATGATCGAGTTTACGTTCTGCATCGGTAAGATCGAGTTTACGTTCTGCATCGGTAAGATCGAGATTACGTGATGCATCGGTAAGATTGAGATTACGTGGTGCATCGGTAAGATCGAATTCACGTTCTGCATCGGTAAGATCCAATTCACGTTCTGCATCGGTAAGATCCAGTTCACGTGGTGCATCGGTAAGATCGAGATTACGTGGTGCATCGGTAAGATTGAGATTACGTGGTGCATCGGTAAGATCGAATTCACGTTCTGCATCGGTAAGATCCAATTCACGTTCTGCATCGGTAAGATCCAGTTCACGTGGTGCATCGGTAAGATCGAGATTACGTGGTGCATCGGTAAGATCGAATTCACGTTCTGCATCGGTAAGATCCAGTTCACGTGGTGCATCGGTAAGATTGAGATTACGTGGTGCATCGGTAAGATCGAGTTTACGTGGTGCATCGGTAAGATCTACTTTACGTTCTGCATCGGTAAGATCCAGTTCACGTGGTGCATCGGTAAGATGGAGATTACGTGGTGCATCGGTAAGATCGAGATTACGTGGTGCATCGGTAAGATCTACTTTACGTTCTGCATCGGTAAGATCCAGTTCACGTGGTGCATCGGTAAGATTGAGATTACGTGGTGCATCGGTAAGATCGAGTTTACGTGGTGCATCGGTTCAGCCCTAGTTTACGTTGTGCATCGGTCTGGACTTAGCGATATATTTTCGACGTGAAAATGTTCCGATACAACTTTTGAACCAGGATAGTTAGAGAGATGATTTTTTCTGGGATGTACGTTGATTGGGGAATGGATTGTGGGAAATAACTTGCCATGACCGAGGTGTCCTCGAATTTTTTTTTTTTTCGAAAAAAATTTTCTGATTTTGGAATTTTCTCAAATTTGATTTGGTTGCCTCCTAATGTGTTCTAAAAGAGTAAATCAGTAATCAGAATCGAAAAATATTTTTCGGATTTTTTTTTTTTTCGAAAAAATTTTTCTGATCGTGGAATTTCCTCAAATTCGATTTGGTTGCCTTCTAATGTGTTTTTAAAACGTAAATCGGTAATCAGAATCAATATTCATTGTCGACTTTAATTTTTATAAGGAAAAATGTTCACGTCCTTAAACGCCTCCCCATCATCAGCCCGAGTCCAAGTCGATGTCAGTCCCGAGCGGACGGTGTCAGATACTACCTATCGCCGAGGTCTGGACTTGGCGAGATATTACGACGTGAAATGTTCCGATACAACTTTTGAACCAGGATAGTTAGAGAGATGATTTCTTCTATGTTGTACGTTGATTGTGGAATGAAATACGGAAAATAACTCGCCATGACCGAGGTGATTACGATTTTTTTTTTTTTTCGAAAAAAATTTTCTGATCGTGGAATTTTCTCAAATTTGATTTGGTTGCCTCCTTATATGTTCTAATAGCGATAATCAACAATCAGAATCAAAATCCATGATCGGGTTTGATTTTTATAAGGAATAATGTTCACGTCCTTTTTTTCAACCCCGACTCATTGACGATGTTAGAACCGAGCCGGCGGTGTCAGATACGACCGATCGCCCCGGTCCCGATCGTCATTTACGTTGTGCATCGGTCTGCCCGAGATTACGTGGTGCATCGGTATGATCGAGTTTACGTGGTGCATCGGTAAGATCCAATTCACGTTCTGCATCGGTAAGATCGAGTTTACGTGGTGCATCGGTAAGATCCAATTCACGTTCTGCATCGGTAAGATCCAGTTCACGTGGTGCATCGGTAAGATGGAGATTACGTGGTGCATCGGTAAGATCGAGATTACGTGGTGCATCGGTAAGATCTACTTTACGTTCTGCATCGGTAAGATCCAGTTCACGTGGTGCATCGGTAAGATTGAGATTACGTGGTGCATCGGTAAGATCGAGTTTACGTGGTGCATCGGTTCAGCCCTAGTTTACGTTGTGCATCGGTCTGGACTTAGCGATATATTTTCGACGTGAAAATGTTCCGATACAACTTTTGAACCAGGATAGTTAGAGAGATGATTTTTTCTGGGATGTACGTTGATTGGGGAATGGATTGTGGGAAATAACTTGCCATGACCGAGGTGTCCTCGAATTTTTTTTTTTTTCGAAAAAAATTTTCTGATTTTGGAATTTTCTCAAATTTGATTTGGTTGCCTCCTAATGTGTTCTAAAAGAGTAAATCAGTAATCAGAATCGAAAAATATTTTTCGGATTTTTTTTTTTTTCGAAAAAATTTTTCTGATCGTGGAATTTCCTCAAATTCGATTTGGTTGCCTTCTAATGTGTTTTTAAAACGTAAATCGGTAATCAGAATCAATATTCATTGTCGACTTTAATTTTTATAAGGAAAAATGTTCACGTCCTTAAACGCCTCCCCATCATCAGCCCGAGTCCAAGTCGATGTCAGTCCCGAGCGGACGGTGTCAGATACTACCTATCGCCGAGGTCTGGACTTGGCGAGATATTACGACGTGAAATGTTCCGATACAACTTTTGAACCAGGATAGTTAGAGAGATGATTTCTTCTATGTTATACGTTGATTGTGGAATGAAATACGGAAAATAACTCGCCATGACCGAGGTGATTACGATTTTTTTTTTTTTTCGAAAAAAATTTTCTGATCGTGGAATTTTCTCAAATTTGATTTGGTTGCCTCCTTATATGTTCTAATAGCGATAATCAACAATCAGAATCAAAATCCATGATCGGGTTTGATTTTTATAAGGAATAATGTTCACGTCCTTTTTTTCAACCCCGACTCATTGACGATGTTAGAACCGAGCCGGCGGTGTCAGATACGACCGATCGCCCCGGTCCCGATCGTCATTTACGTTGTGCATCGGTCTGCCCGAGATTACGTGGTGCATCGGTCTGGACTTGGAGATATATTTTCGACGTGAAAATGTTCCGATACAACTTTTGAACCAGGATAGTTAGAGAGATGATTTTTTCTGGGATGTATGTTGATTGACGTACGAAACTTGGAAAAAAAATAGAAAAGACCGAGGTACTCTAGAAAAAAAAATTTATTGAAAATATTTTTTTGATTTCGGAATTAAT
>NC_059508.1:33421009-33431009 GCF_914767665.1 Harmonia axyridis
TTTTAAGGTTGGTCGCTTAAAGGCCATTCGACTACAAAGAGACGAAGCGGACCGCGACCTCGCTGCATGAGGTTGACGAAAGCGACCCAAGATGCGAAAGCCGAAACCAACACACCTTGCCAGTACCCAAACGCCGAGGTCGGATTCGGGTCTACCACTTACCAACTGAATATCATCCTAAAAAGAACTCCAAACAGTCTAGGACAGGACCCATTCTCCACCCCTTCTATATATGTCAGGAGAACCCCGGATTCCCCTCCAGACACGATTTAGCAAACTTTTCCCGATCGATCCGACCCACCGAGGCCGTTTCGACCGTTCGCCGCGCCTACTAGAGCTGATTTCTTCGGACTCCGATCAGAAAATCCGCCGATGCATGTCGTTAACACCTAGTCCGCCTCGTCCGATCGATCGAGGCCGTTTCGACCGTTCGCCGCGCCTACTAGAGCTGATTTCTTCGGACTCCGATCAGAAAATCCGCCGATGCATGTCGTTAACACCTAGTCCGCCTCGTCCGATCGATCTAGGCCGTCTCGATCCACCCATCGCGCATCGAAAGTCGCATCTCTCGAACTCCGATCCGGAAATCGGCCGATGCATCACGTTAACTATTTCTTATATATCTAATATAATATACATCGAGACGGTAAGAATTCTTTTAATCGAAGATATACATATACTTCTCATCAATATCCAAAAGCTTATCGAAAAATAAATTACTCAACTTTTACGTGAAGAATCGTTCACCCAAACCTTATCCCCTATATATGTCAGGAGAACCCAAGGTTCCCCTCCAGACACGATTTAGCAAACTTTTCCCGATCGATCCGACCCACCGAGGCCGTCTCGACCGTCCGCTGCGCCTACTAGGGCCGATTTCTTCGGACTCCGATCAGAAAATATACCGATGCATGTCGTTAACACCTAGTCCGCCTCGTCCGATCTATCTAAACAGTCTCGACGCACCCAACACTCTTTCAAAGTCGGATTACTCGGACTCAATCTGAAAATGGACCGATGCATGACGTCAACACTTAGCCCGCCTCGTCTGATCGATCTAAGCCATCTCGACCCACCCAACACGCCTTCCAAGTCGGATCACTCGGACTTCGATCTGAAAATCTCCGGACTCATTTTTATGAATATCCCCAGTCAGTAAGAACGTTATTTCGCCAATATATACCAACAATAAACCATATTCCAATAGCTGAACCAAAAATATAATTCCCGATCCAAACGTTCTGCATCGCCCAACGCGACCACCTTCCCTATATATGTCAGGAGAGCACAGGGTTCCCCTCCAGACAACACTTACGCTCTATCCCCGACTCTCGGTCGATCGATAGGCCAGGTCAGCGGTGTCTGTTTCGGCCGAAGCTCGGACTTTGGTCAAAATGTTCCGATACAAAATTTGAACCAAGATAGATACAGATATGATTCCTTCTTAAATATACGTTGATTATCGAACAGAATATGGTAAATATTTTGCGATGACCGAGGATTTCATGAATTTTTTTTTTTTCGAAAAAATTTTCTGTTATCGGAATTTCCTCAAATTTCATTTGGTTGCCTCCTAATGCATATTAAAAACGATAATCAACAATCAGAATCATTATTTATCATTTATTTCAATTTTTATAATGAAAAACGTTCACGTCCTTTCGCGCCTCTCGATCGTCGTTTACGTGATGCATCGGTCAGCCCTAGTTTACGTGGTGCATCGGTAAGATCGAGTTCACGTTCTGCATCGGTAAGATCCAGTTCACGTGGTGCATCGGTAAGATCGAGATTACGTGGTGCATCGGTAAGATCGAGTTTACGTGGTGCATCGGTAAGATCCAATTCACGTTCTGCATCGGTAAGATCCAGTTCACGTGGTGCATCGGTGAGATCGAGTTTACGTTCTGCATCGGTGTGATCTAGTTTACGTTGTGCATCGGTAAGATCGAGATTACGTGAAGCATCGGTATGATCGAGTTTACGTTCTGCATCGGTCTGGACTTAGAGATATATTTTCGACGTGAAAATGTTCCGATACAACTTTTGAACCAGGATAGTTAGAGAGATGATTTTTTCTGGGATGTACGTTGATTGGGGAATGGATTGTGGAAAATAACTTGCCATGACCGAGGTGTTCTCGAATTTTTTTTTTTTTTCGAAAAATATTTTCTGATTTTGGATTTTACTCAAATTTGATTTCGTTGCCTTCTAATGTGTTCTAAAAGAGTAAATCAGTAATCAGAATCGAAAAATATTTTTCGGATTTTTTTTTTTTTGAAAAAAAATTTTCTGATTTTGGAATTTCCTCAAATTTGATTTGGTTGCCTCTAATGTGTTTTTAAAGCGTAAATCAGTAATCAGAATCAATATTCATTGTCGACTTTAATTTTTATAAGGAAAAATGTTCACGTCCTTAAACGCCTCCCCATCATTAGCCCGAGTCCAAGTCGATGTCAGTCCCGAGCGGACGGTGTCAGATACTACCTATCGCCCCGGTCTGGACTTGGCGAGGTATTTCGACGTGAAATGTTCCGATACAACTTTTGAACCAGGATAGTTAGAGAGATGATTTCTTCTATGTTGTACGTTGATTGTGGAATGGATTGTGGGAAATAACTTGCCATGACCCAGGTGTTCTTGAATTTTTTTTTTTTCGAAAAAAATTTTCTGATCTTGAAATTTCCTCAAATCTGATTGCGTTGCCTTCTAATGTGTTCTAAAAGAGTAAATCAGTAATCAGAATCAATATTCATTGTCGACTTTAATTTTTATAAGGAAAAATGTTCACGTCCTTAAACGCCTCTCCATCGTTACCCCGACTCCAAGACGATGTTAGACCGGAGCGGACGGTGTCAGATGCGACCGATCTCCCCGTCTGGACTTAGCGAGATATTCCGACGTGAAATGTTCCGATACAAAAATTTAACTGTGATAGTTAGAGAGATGGTTCCTTTTGTGATGTACGTTGATTGTGTAATAGAATATGGAAATAAACTTGAGATGACCGAGGTCTTCTGGGATTTTTTTTTTTTTCGAAAAATATTTTTCGATTTCGGAAATCCCTCAAATTTCATTGAGATATGTCCTAATGTGTTCTTAAAGCTTAAATCAACAATCAGAATTAATATCCAAAAGTTATTTCATTTTTTATGAGGAAAAACGTTCACGTCCTTTCCGCTCCCAAAAAGTGAGATATCATAGAAAATATCGCAATATATGTTGTTTACGGCCATACCACGCTGAAATTGCCAGTTCTCGTCAGAACACTGAGCCAAGCAGCGTCGGGCGCGGTTAGTACTTGGATGGGTGACCGCTTGGGAACACCGCGTGCTGTAAGCTTTTTTTTTACGTTCTGCATCGGTCTGCCGAGATAACGTGGTGCATCGGTATGATCGAGTTTACGTTCTGCATCGGTAAGATCGAGATTACGTGATGCATCGGTAAGATTGAGATTACGTGGTGCATCGGTAAGATCGAGATTACGTGGTGCATCGGTAAGATCGAGTTTACGTGGTGCATCGGTAAGATCCAATTCACGTTCTGCATCGGTAAGATCCAGTTCACGTGGTGCATCGGTGAGATTGAGATTACGTGGTGCATCGGTAAGATCGAGTTTACGTGGTGCATCGGTAAGATCCAATTCACGTTCTGCATCGGTAAGATCCAGTTCACGTGGTGCATCGGTAAGATTGAGATTACGTGGTGCATCGGTAAGATCGAGTTTACGTGGTGCATCGGTAAGATCCAATTCACGTTCTGCATCGGTAAGATCCAGTTCACGTGGTGCATCGGTAAGATTGAGATTACGTGGTGCATCGGTAAGATCGAGTTTACGTGGTGCATCGGTAAGATCCAATTCACGTTCTGCATCGGTAAGATCCAGTTCACGTGGTGCATCGGTAAGATGGAGATTACGTGGTGCATCGGTAAGATCGAGATTACGTGGTGCATCGGTAAGATCTACTTTACGTTCTGCATCGGTCTGCCCTTGTTTACGTGGTGCATCGGTAAGATCGAGATTACGTGAAGCATCGGTATGATCGAGTTTACGTTCTGCATCGGTCTGCCCGATATTACGTGGTGCATCGGTTCAGCCCTAGTTTACGTTGTGCATCGGTCTGGACTTAGAGATATATTTTCGACGTGAAAATGTTCCGATACAACTTTTGAACCAGGATAGTTAGAGAGATGATTTTTTCTGTGATGTACGTCGATTGGGGAATGGATTGTGGAAAATAACTTGCCATGACCGAGGTGTCCTCGAATTTTTTTTTTTTTTTCGAAAAAAATTTTCTGATTGTGGAATTTTCTCAAATTTGATTTGGTTGCCTCCTAATGTGTTCTAAAAGAGTAAATCAGTAATAGGAATCGAAAAATATTTTTCGGATTTTTTTTTTTTTCGAAAAAAATTTTCTGATCGTGGAATTTCCTCAAATTCGATTTGGTTGCCTTCTAATGTGTTTTTAAAGCGTAAATCAGTAATCAGAATCAATATTCATTGTCGACTTTAATTTTTATAAGGAAAAATGTTCACGTCCTTAAACGCCTCCCCATCATCAGCCCGAGTCCAAGTCGATGTCAGTCCCGAGCGGACGGTGTCAGATACTACCTATCGCCGAGGTCTGGACTTGGCGAGATATTACGACGTGAAATGTTCCGATACAACTTTTGAACCAGGATAGTTAGAGAGATGATTTCTTCTATGTTGTACGTTGATTGTGGAATGAAATACGGAAAAAAAACTCGCCATGACCGAGGTGCATTACGATTTTTTTTTTTTTTTCGAAAAAAATTTTCTGATCGTGGAATTTTCTCAAATTTGATTTGGTTGCCTCCTTATATGTTCTAATAGCGATAATCAACAATCAGAATCAAAATCCATGATCGGGTTTGATTTTTATAAGGAAAAATGTTCACGTCCTTTTTTTCAACCCCGACTCATTGACGATGTTAGAACCGAGCCGGCGGTGTCAGATACGACCGATCGCCCCGGTCCCGATCGTCATTTACGTTGTGCATCGGTCTGCCCGAGATTACGTGGTGCATCGGTATGATCGAGTTTACGTGGTGCATCGGTAAGATCCAATTCACGTTCTGCATCGGTAAGATCCAGTTCACGTGGTGCATCGGTAAGATTGAGATTACGTGGTGCATCGGTAAGATCGAGTTTACGTGGTGCATCGGTAAGATCCAATTCACGTTCTGCATCGGTAAGATCCAGTTCACGTGGTGCATCGGTAAGATGGAGATTACGTGGTGCATCGGTAAGATCGAGATTACGTGGTGCATCGGTAAGATCTACTTTACGTTCTGCATCGGTCTGCCCTTGTTTACGTGGTGCATCGGTAAGATCGAGATTACGTGAAGCATCGGTATGATCGAGTTTACGTTCTGCATCGGTCTGCCCGATATTACGTGGTGCATCGGTTCAGCCCTAGTTTACGTTGTGCATCGGTCTGGACTTAGAGATATATTTTCGACGTGAAAATGTTCCGATACAACTTTTGAACCAGGATAGTTAGAGAGATGATTTTTTCTGTGATGTACGTCGATTGGGGAATGGATTGTGGAAAATAACTTGCCATGACCGAGGTGTCCTCGAATTTTTTTTTTTTTCGAAAAAAAATTTTCTGATTGTGGAATTTTCTCAAATTTGATTTGGTTGCCTCCTAATGTGTTCTAAAAGAGTAAATCAGTAATAGGAATCGAAAAATATTTTTCGGATTTTTTTTTTTTCGAAAAAAATTTTCTGATCGTGGAATTTCCTCAAATTCGATTTGGTTGCCTTCTAATGTGTTTTTAAAGCGTAAATCAGTAATCAGAATCAATATTCATTGTCGACTTTAATTTTTATAAGGAAAAATGTTCACGTCCTTAAAACGCCTCCCCATCATCAGGCCCGAGTCCAAGTCGATGTCAGTCCCGAGCGGACGGTGTCAGATACTACCTATCGCCGAGGTCTGGACTTGGCGAGATATTACGACGTGAAATGTTCCGATACAACTTTTGAACCAGGATAGTTAGAGAGATGATTTTCTTCTATGTTGTACGTTGATTGTGGAATGAAATACGGAAAATAACTCGCCATGACCGAGGTGATTACGATTTTTTTTTTTTTTTTCGAAAAAAATTTTCTGATCGTGGAATTTTCTCAAATTTGATTTGGTTGCCTCCTTATATGTTCTAATAGCGATAATCAACAATCAGAATCAAAATCCATGATCGGGTTTGATTTTATAAGGAAAAATGTTCACGTCCTTTTTTTCAACCCCGACTCATTGACGATGTTAGAACCGAGCCGGCGGTGTCAGATACGACCGATCGCCCCGGTCCCGATCGTCATTTACGTTGTGCATCGGTCTGCCCGAGATTACGTGGTGCATCGGTATGATCGAGTTTACGTGGTGCATCGGTAAGATCCAATTCACGTTCTGCATCGGTAAGATCCAGTTCACGTGGTGCATCGGTAAGATGGAGATTACGTGGTGCATCGGTAAGATCGAGATTACGTGGTGCATCGGTAAGATCTACTTTACGTTCTGCATCGGTCTGCCCTTGTTTACGTGGTGCATCGGTAAGATCGAGATTACGTGAAGCATCGGTATGATCGAGTTTACGTTCTGCATCGGTCTGCCCGATATTACGTGGTGCATCGGTTCAGCCCTAGTTTACGTTGTGCATCGGTCTGGACTTAGAGATATATTTTCGACGTGAAAATGTTCCGATACAACTTTTGAACCAGGATAGTTAGAGAGATGATTTTTTCTGTGATGTACGTCGATTGGGGAATGGATTGTGGAAAATAACTTGCCATGACCGAGGTGTCCTCGAATTTTTTTTTTTTTTCGAAAAAAATTTTCTGATTGTGGAATTTTCTCAAATTTGATTTGGTTGCCTCCTAATGTGTTCTAAAAGAGTAAATCAGTAATAGGAATCGAAAAATATTTTTCGGATTTTTTTTTTTTTCGAAAAAAATTTTCTGATCGTGGAATTTCCTCAAATTCGATTTGGTTGCCTTCTAATGTGTTTTTAAAGCGTAAATCAGTAATCAGAATCAATATTCATTGTCGACTTTAATTTTTATAAGGAAAAATGTTCACGTCCTTAAACGCCTCCCCATCATCAGCCCGAGTCCAAGTCGATGTCAGTCCCGAGCGGACGGTGTCAGATACTACCTATCGCCGAGGTCTGGACTTGGCGAGATATTACGACGTGAAATGTTCCGATACAACTTTTGAACCAGGATAGTTAGAGAGATGATTTCTTCTATGTTGTACGTTGATTGTGGAATGAAATACGGAAAATAACTCGCCATGACCGAGGTGATTACGATTTTTTTTTTTTTTTCGAAAAAAATTTTCTGATCGTGGAATTTTCTCAAATTTGATTTGGTTGCCTCCTTATATGTTCTAATAGCGATAATCAACAATCAGAATCAAAATCCATGATCGGGTTTGATTTTTATAAGGAAAAATGTTCACGTCCTTTTTTTCAACCCCGACTCATTGACGATGTTAGAACCGAGCCGGCGGTGTCAGATACGACCGATCGCCCCGGTCCCGATCGTCATTCACGTTGTGCATCGGTCTGCCCGAGATTACGTGGTGCATCGGTATGATCGAGTTTACGTGGTGCATCGGTAAGATCCAATTCACGTTCTGCATCGGTAAGATCCAGTTCACGTGGTGCATCGGTAAGATGGAGATTACGTGGTGCATCGGTAAGATCGAGATTACGGGGTGCATCGGTAAGATCTACTTTACGTTCTGCATCGGTCTGCCCTTGTTTACGTGGTGCATCGGTAAGATCGAGATTACGTGAAGCATCGGTATGATCGAGTTTACGTTCTGCATCGGTCTGCCCGATATTACGTGGTGCATCGGTTCAGCCCTAGTTTACGTTGTGCATCGGTCTGGACTTAGAGATATATTTTCGACGTGAAAATGTTCCGATACAACTTTTGAACCAGGATAGTTAGAGAGATGATTTTTTCTGTGATGTACGTCGATTGGGGAATGGATTGTGGAAAATAACTTGCCATGACCGAGGTGTCCTCGAATTTTTTTTTTTTTCGAAAAAAATTTTCTGATTGTGGAATTTTCTCAAATTTGATTTGGTTGCCTCCTAATGTGTTCTAAAAGAGTAAATCAGTAATAGGAATCGAAAAATATTTTTCGGATTTTTTTTTTTTTCGAAAAAAATTTTCTGATCGTGGAATTTCCTCAAATTCGATTTGGTTGCCTTCTAATGTGTTTTTAAAGCGTAAATCAGTAATCAGAATCAATATTCATTGTCGACTTTAATTTTTATAAGGAAAAATGTTCACGTCCTTAAACGCCTCCCCATCATCAGCCCGAGTCCAAGTCGATGTCAGTCCCGAGCGGACGGTGTCAGATACTACCTATCGCCGAGGTCTGGACTTGGCGAGATATTACGACGTGAAATGTTCCGATACAACTTTTGAACCAGGATAGTTAGAGAGATGATTTCTTCTATGTTGTACGTTGATTGTGGAATGAAATACGGAAAATAACTCGCCATGACCGAGGTGATTACGATTTTTTTTTTTTTTTCGAAAAAAATTTTCTGATCGTGGAATTTTCTCAAATTTGATTTGGTTGCCTCCTTATATGTTCTAATAGCGATAATCAACAATCAGAATCAAAATCCTGATCGGGTTTGATTTTTATAAGGAAAAATGTTCACGTCCTTTTTTTCAACCCCGACTCATTGACGATGTTAGAACCGAGCCGGCGGTGTCAGATACGACCGATCGCCCCGGTCCCGATCGTCATTTACGTTGTGCATCGGTCTGCCCGAGATTACGTGGTGCATCGGTCTGGACTTAGAGATATATTTTCGACGTGAAAATGTTCCGATACAACTTTTGAACCAGGATAGTTAGAGAGATGATTTTTTCTGTGATGTACGTCGATTGGGGAATGGATTGTGGAAAATAACTTGCCATGACCGAGGTGTCCTCGAATTTTTTTTTTTTTTTCGAAAAAAATTTTCTGATCGTGGAATTTTCTCAAATTTGATTTGGTTGCCTCCTAATGTGTTCTAATAGCGATAATCAACAATCAGAATCAAAATCCATGGTCGGGTTTGGTTTTTATAAGGAATAATGTTCACGTCCTTTTTTTCAACCCCGACTCATTGACGATGTTAGAACCGAGCCGGCGGTGTCAGATACGACCGATCGCCCCGGTCCCGATCGTCATTTACGTTGTGCATCGGTCTGCCCGAGATTACGTGGTGCATCGGTCTGGACTTAGAGATATATTTTCGACGTGAAAATGTTCCGATACAACTTTTGAACCAGGATAGTTAGAGAGATGATTTTTTCTGGGATGTACGTTGATTGGGGAATGGATTGTGGGAAATAACTTGCCATGACCGAGGTGTTCTCGAATTTTTTTTTTTTTTTCGAAAAAAATTTTCTGATCGTGGAATTTTCTCAAATTTGATTTGGTTGCCTCCTAATGTGTTCTAATAGCGATAATCAACAATCAGAATCAAAATCCATGGTCGGGTTTGGTTTTTATAAGGAATAATGTTCACGTCCTTTTTCGCCTATGTTCTTTTTCGACGTGAAATGTTCCGATACAACTTTTGAACCAGGATAGTTAGAGAGATGATTTTTTCTGGGATGTATGTTGATTGACGTACGAAACTTGGAAAAAAAATAGAAAAGACCGAGGTACTCTAGAAAAAAAAATTTATTGAAAATATTTTTTTGATTTCGGAATTAATTCGAAATTCATTCAGATGTCTTCTATCAATATCGCGAAAGAAAAATCAATAATCAGAATCGATATTCATCTAAGATTATTTCCTTCTGGATTGTGT
Organism: Harmonia axyridis; assembly: GCF_914767665.1. Taxonomy (NCBI): domain Eukaryota; kingdom Metazoa; phylum Arthropoda; class Insecta; order Coleoptera; family Coccinellidae; genus Harmonia; species Harmonia axyridis. The sequence continues at coordinate 33,430,862 of NC_059508.1, forward strand.
TAACATTCGGTACGATCTTGTCTACGTGATGCATCGGTTTGTTTCTCGGCTCTTGTGAGCAAGTTGGACACTCGAGACGGCCTCCATCGATCGGATTAGGCGGGCTTTAATGTTAACGTGCTGCATCGGTGTGATCTTGTTTACGTCA
>NC_059508.1:33438509-33442211 GCF_914767665.1 Harmonia axyridis
CTTTTACTTCCTCTAAATGATCAAGTTTGGTCATCTTCCCAGCAACAGCGGTGACGCCGAAACGCCACCGCGTACCGGTCCGAAGACCTCACTAAATCATTCAATCGGTAGTAGCGACGGGCGGTGTGTACAAAGGGCAGGGACGTAATCAACGCGAGCTTATGACTCGCGCTTACTGGGAATTCCTCGTTCATGGGGAACAATTGCAAGCCCCAATCCCTAGCACGAAGGAGGTTCAACGGGTTACCCGGTCCTCTCGGACAGGGAAGACACGCTGATTCCTTCAGTGTAGCGCGCGTGCGGCCCAGAACATCTAAGGGCATCACAGACCTGTTATTGCTCAATCTCGTGCGGCTAGAAGCCGCCTGTCCCTCTAAGAAGAATATAATGTACGCAGACAGTAAAAACCCACCGACCGAAGCCGGGGGCCTTTGAGGATGTCTAATACGCCTAGTTAGCAGGCTAGAGTCTCGTTCGTTATCGAATTAACCAGACAAATCGCTCCACCAACTAAGAACGGCCATGCACCACCACCCACCGAATCAAGAAAGAGCTCTCAATCTGTCAATCCTTCCGGTGTCCGGGCCTGGTGAGGTTTCCCGTGTTGAGTCAAATTAAGCCGCAGCTCCACTCCTGGTGGTGCCCTTCCGTCAATTCCTTTAAGTTTCAGCTTGCAACCATACTTCCCCCGGAACCCAAAAGCTTTGGTTTCCCGGAAGCTGCCCGCCGAGTCATCGGAGGAACGTCGGCGGATCGCTAGCTGGCATAGTTTATGGTTAGAACTAGGGCGGTATCTGATCGCCTTCGAACCTCTAACTTTCGTTCTTGATCAATGAAAACGTTTTTGGCAAATGCTTTCGCTTCTGTCCGTCTTGCGACGATCCAAGAATTTCACCTCTAACGTCGCAATACGAATGCCCCCATCCGTTCCTGTTAATCATTACCTCGAGGTTCCGAAAACCAACAAAATAGAATCGAGGTCCTGTTTCATTATTCCATGCATAAAATATTCTGGCAAAATTTCAGCCTGCTTTAAGCACCTTAGTTTGTTCAAAGTAAAAGTGCCGGCCCACCTCGACACTCAGTGAAGAGCACCGCGGCGGGGCAATTTGGGCCGCCCTTGCGAACGACCCGCCGGCAGGACGTCTCGCGACACGCCAGTTGACACCGCGAACGATGAACCGGACGGCGCGAGACACAAATTCGACTACGAGCTTTTTAACCGCAACAACTTTAATATACGCTATTGGAGCTGGAATTACCGCGGCTGCTGGCACCAGACTTGCCCTCCATGGATCCTCGTTAAAGGGTTTAGAGTGTACTCATTCCGATTACGGGGCCTCGGATGAGTCCCGTATCGTTATTTTTCGTCACTACCTCCCCGATCTGGGAGTGGGTAATTTGCGCGCCTGCTGCCTTCCTTGGATGTGGTAGCCATTTCTCAGGCTCCCTCTCCGGAATCGAACCCTGATTCCCCGTTACCCGTAACAACCATGGTAGGCGCAGAACCTACCATCGACAGTTGATAAGGCAGACATTTGAAAGATGCGTCGCCGGTACGAGACCATGCGATCAGCTTAAAGTTATTCAGAGTCACCAATTGTACGATGACGAGCGAACCCGCCACCTATTGGTTTTGATCTAATAAAAGCGCTCCTTCCGTTCCCGGTCGGAGCTCTATTTGCATGTATTAGCTCTAGAATTACCACAGTTATCCAAGTAAATGTGGGTACGATCTAAGGAACCATAACTGATTTAATGAGCCTTTCGCGGTTTCACCTTAATTTGGCTTGTACTGAGACATGCATGGCTTAATCTTTGAGACAAGCATATGACTACTGGCAGGATCAACCAGGGAACTGCGTGCTTATACGATCGGTCCACGAGATTGCCGGTATGGCCAAACCCGTTCGCCTCTCGTCATGTGGCACTAGCCATGTCGATTGACTTCGACTAGCGCCGCACATCAGTAAGTGCAAGTCCTCGACGAAACGACGTAACAGCCCCCAGTCAGCATGAGACTCAAGCTATATATACATCATCATCATCTCGGACAAAACACCGATCAAAAATGAGAAAGTTTCTAGAAACAATCCCTCGCCAAGGCGTCCATATATAATACGAACCCCCGGCTATCAACTAATTTCTTATACACATTCCATCTCGACCCTTCGCTATACATGTGAATATAACGACACGGTGATTCGAGATTCAACAATATTTGTCGCTCGGAACGAATTGAGTGGTTGCAAATTTTTTGTGAACATAACCCGCAACGGGCAGAGGATCACGATTTTAAGGTTGGTCGCTTAAAGGCCATTCGACTACAAAGAGACGAAGCGGACCGCGACCTCGCTGCATGAGGTTGACGAAAGCGACCCAAGATGCGAAAGCCGAAACCAACACACCTTGCCAGTACCCAAACGCCGAGGTCGGATTCGGGTCTACCACTTACCAACTGAATATCATCCTAAAAAGAACTCCAAACAGTCTAGGACAGGACCCATTCTCCACCCCTTCTATATATGTCAGGAGAACCCGGATTCCCCTCCAGACACGATTTAGCAAACTTTTCCCGATCGATCCGACCCACCGAGGCCGTTTCGACCGTTCGCCGCGCCTACTAGAGCTGATTTCTTCGGACTCCGATCAGAAAATCCGCCGATGCATGTCGTTAACACCTAGTCCGCCTCGTCCGATCGATCGAGGCCGTTTCGACCGTCCCCCGCGCCTACTAGAGCTGATTTCTTCGGACTCCGATCAGAAAATCCGCCGATGCATGTCGTTAACACCTAGTCCGCCTCGTCCGATCGATCTAGGCCGTCTCGATCCACCCATCGCGCATCGAAAGTCGCATCTCTCGAACTCCGATCCGGAAATCGGCCGATGCATCACGTTAACTATTTCTTATATATCTAATATAATATACATCGAGACGGTAAGAATTCTTTTAATCGAAGATATACATATACTTCTCATCAATATCCAAAAGCTTATCGAAAAATAAATTACTCAACTTTTACGTGAAGAATCGTTCACCCAAACCTTATCCCCTATATATGTCAGGAGAACCCAAGGTTCCCCTCCAGACACGATTTAGCAAACTTTTCCCGATCGATCCGACCCACCGAGGCCGTCTCGACCGTCCGCTGCGCCTACTAGGGCCGATTTCTTCGGACTCCGATCAGAAAATATACCGATGCATGTCGTTAACACCTAGTCCGCCTCGTCCGATCTATCTAAACAGTCTCGACGCACCCAACACTCTTTCAAAGTCGGATTACTCGGACTCAATCTGAAAATGGACCGATGCATGACGTCAACACTTAGCCCGCCTCGTCTGATCGATCTAAGCCATCTCGACCCACCCAACACGCCTTCCAAGTCGGATCACTCGGACTTCGATCTGAAAATCTCCGGACTCATTTTTATGAATATCCCCAGTCAGTAAGAACGTTATTTCGCCAATATATACCAACAATAAACCATATTCCAATAGCTGAACCAAAAATATAATTCCCGATCCAAACGTTCTGCATCGCCCAACGCGACCACCTTCCCTATATATGTCAGGAGAGCACAGGGTTCCCCTCCAGACAACACTTACGCTCTATCCCCGACTCTCGGTCGATCGATAGGCCAGGTCAGCGGTGTCTGTTTCGGCCGAAGCTCGGACTTTGGTCAAAATGTTCCGATACAAAA
>NC_059508.1:33442411-33454911 GCF_914767665.1 Harmonia axyridis
CTGCATCGGTAAGATCCAGTTCACGTGGTGCATCGGTAAGATCGAGATTACGTGGTGCATCGGTAAGATCGAGTTTACGTGGTGCATCGGTAAGATCCAATTCACGTTCTGCATCGGTAAGATCGAGTTCACGTGGTGCATCGGTAAGATCGAGATTACGTGGTGCATCGGTAAGATCCAGTTCACGTGGTGCATCGGTAAGATGGAGATTACGTGGTGCATCGGTAAGATCGAGATTACGTGGTGCATCGGTAAGATCTACTTTACGTTCTGCATCGGTCTGCCCTTGTTTACGTGGTGCATCGGTAAGATCGAGATTACGTGAAGCATCGGTATGATCGAGTTTACGTTCTGCATCGGTCTGCCCGATATTACGTGGTGCATCGGTCTGCCCTAGTTTACGTGGTGCATCGGTTTGGACTTAGAGATATATTTTCGACGTGAAAATGTTCCGATACAACTTTTGAACCAGGATAGTTAGAGAGATGATTTTTTCTGGGATGTACGTGGATCGGGGAATGGATTGTGGGAAATAACTTGCCATGACCGAGGTGTCCTCGAATTTTTTTTTTTTTCGAAAAAAATTTTCTGATTGTGGAATTTTCTCAAATTTGATTTGGTTGCCTCCTAATGTGTTCTAAAAGAGTAAATCAGTAATCGGAATCGAAAAATATTTTTCGGATTTTTTTTTTTTTCGAAAAAAATTTTCTGATCGTGGAATTTCCTCAAATTCGATTTGGTTGCCTTCTAATGTGTTTTTAAAGCGTAAATCAGTAATCAGAATCAATATTCATTGTCGACTTTAATTTTTATAAGGAAAAATGTTCACGTCCTTAAACGCCTCCCCATCATCAGCCCGAGTCCAAGTCGATGTCAGTCCCGAGCGGACGGTGTCAGATACTACCTATCGCCGAGGTCTGGACTTGGCGAGATATTACGACGTGAAATGTTCCGATACAACTTTTGAACCAGGATAGTTAGAGAGATGATTTCTTCTATGTTGTACGTTGATTGTGGAATGAAATACGGAAAATAACTCGCCATGACCGAGGTGATTACGATTTTTTTTTTTTTTCGAAAAAAATTTTCTGATCGTGGAATTTTCTCAAATTTGATTTGGTTGCCTCCTTATATGTTCTAGTAGCGATAATCAACAATCAGAATCAAAATCCATGGTCGGGTTTGATTTTTATAAGGAAAAATGTTCACGTCCTTTTTTACAACCCCGACTCATTGACGATGTTAGAACCGAGCCGGCGGTGTCAGATACGACCGATCGCCCCGGTCCCGATCGTCATTTACGTTGTGCATCGGTCTGCCCGAGATTACGTGGTGCATCGGTATGATCGAGTTTACGTGGTGCATCGGTAAGATCTAATTCACGTTCTGCATCGGTAAGATCCAATTCACGTTCTGCATCGGTAAGATCCAGTTCACGTGGTGCATCGGTAAGATGGAGATTACGTGGTGCATCGGTAAGATCGAGATTACGTGGTGCATCGGTAAGATCTACTTTACGTTCTGCATCGGTCTGCCCTTGTTTACGTGGTGCATCGGTAAGATCGAGATTACGTGAAGCATCGGTATGATCGAGTTTACGTTCTGCATCGGTCTGCCCGATATTACGTGGTGCATCGGTCTGCCCTAGTTTACGTGGTGCATCGGTTTGGACTTAGAGATATATTTTCGACGTGAAAATGTTCCGATACAACTTTTGAACCAGGATAGTTAGAGAGATGATTTTTTCTGGGATGTACGTGGATCGGGGAATGGATTGTGGGAAATAACTTGCCATGACCGAGGTGTCCTCGAATTTTTTTTTTTTTCGAAAAAAATTTTCTGATTGTGGAATTTTCTCAAATTTGATTTGGTTGCCTCCTAATGTGTTCTAAAAGAGTAAATCAGTAATCGGAATCGAAAAATATTTTTCGGATTTTTTTTTTTTTCGAAAAAAATTTTCTGATCGTGGAATTTCCTCAAATTCGATTTGGTTGCCTTCTAATGTGTTTTTAAAGCGTAAATCAGTAATCAGAATCAATATTCATTGTCGACTTTAATTTTTATAAGGAAAAATGTTCACGTCCTTAAACGCCTCCCCATCATCAGCCCGAGTCCAAGTCGATGTCAGTCCCGAGCGGACGGTGTCAGATACTACCTATCGCCGAGGTCTGGACTTGGCGAGATATTACGACGTGAAATGTTCCGATACAACTTTTGAACCAGGATAGTTAGAGAGATGATTTCTTCTATGTTGTACGTTGATTGTGGAATGAAATACGGAAAATAACTCGCCATGACCGAGGTGATTACGATTTTTTTTTTTTTTCGAAAAAAATTTTCTGATCGTGGAATTTTCTCAAATTTGATTTGGTTGCCTCCTTATATGTTCTAGTAGCGATAATCAACAATCAGAATCAAAATCCATGGTCGGGTTTGATTTTTATAAGGAAAAATGTTCACGTCCTTTTTTACAACCCCGACTCATTGACGATGTTAGAACCGAGCCGGCGGTGTCAGATACGACCGATCGCCCCGGTCCCGATCGTCATTTACGTTGTGCATCGGTCTGCCCGAGATTACGTGGTGCATCGGTAAGATCGAGTTTACGTGGTGCATCGGTAAGATCCAATTCACGTTCTGCATCGGTAAGATCCAATTCACGTTCTGCATCGGTAAGATCCAGTTCACGTGGTGCATCGGTAAGATCGAGATTACGTGGTGCATCGGTAAGATCGAGTTTACGTGGTGCATCGGTAAGATCCAATTCACGTTCTGCATCGGTAAGATCCAGTTCACGTGGTGCATCGGTAAGATTGAGATTACGTGGTGCATCGGTAAGATCCAGTTCACGTGGTGCATCGGTAAGATGGAGATTACGTGGTGCATCGGTAAGATCGAGATTACGTGGTGCATCGGTAAGATCTACTTTACGTTCTGCATCGGTCTGCCCTTGTTTACGTGGTGCATCGGTAAGATCGAGATTACGTGAAGCATCGGTATGATCGAGTTTACGTTCTGCATCGGTCTGCCCGATATTACGTGGTGCATCGGTCTGCCCTAGTTTACGTGGTGCATCGGTTTGGACTTAGAGATATATTTTCGACGTGAAAATGTTCCGATACAACTTTTGAACCAGGATAGTTAGAGAGATGATTTTTTCTGGGATGTACGTGGATCGGGGAATGGATTGTGGGAAATAACTTGCCATGACCGAGGTGTCCTCGAATTTTTTTTTTTTTCGAAAAAAATTTTCTGATTGTGGAATTTTCTCAAATTTGATTTGGTTGCCTCCTAATGTGTTCTAAAAGAGTAAATCAGTAATCGGAATCGAAAAATATTTTTCGGATTTTTTTTTTTTTCGAAAAAAATTTTCTGATCGTGGAATTTCCTCAAATTCGATTTGGTTGCCTTCTAATGTGTTTTTAAAGCGTAAATCAGTAATCAGAATCAATATTCATTGTCGACTTTAATTTTTATAAGGAAAAATGTTCACGTCCTTAAACGCCTCCCCATCATCAGCCCGAGTCCAAGTCGATGTCAGTCCCGAGCGGACGGTGTCAGATACTACCTATCGCCGAGGTCTGGACTTGGCGAGATATTACGACGTGAAATGTTCCGATACAACTTTTGAACCAGGATAGTTAGAGAGATGATTTCTTCTATGTTGTACGTTGATTGTGGAATGAAATACGGAAAATAACTCGCCATGACCGAGGTGATTACGATTTTTTTTTTTTTTCGAAAAAAATTTTCTGATCGTGGAATTTTCTCAAATTTGATTTGGTTGCCTCCTTATATGTTCTAGTAGCGATAATCAACAATCAGAATCAAAATCCATGGTCGGGTTTGATTTTTATAAGGAAAAATGTTCACGTCCTTTTTTACAACCCCGACTCATTGACGATGTTAGAACCGAGCCGGCGGTGTCAGATACGACCGATCGCCCCGGTCCCGATCGTCATTTACGTTGTGCATCGGTCTGCCCGAGATTACGTGGTGCATCGGTATGATCGAGTTTACGTGGTGCATCGGTAAGATCCAATTCACGTTCTGCATCGGTAAGATCCAATTCACGTTCTGCATCGGTAAGATCCAGTTCACGTGGTGCATCGGTAAGATGGAGATTACGTGGTGCATCGGTAAGATCGAGATTACGTGGTGCATCGGTAAGATCTACTTTACGTTCTGCATCGGTCTGCCCTTGTTTACGTGGTGCATCGGTAAGATCGAGATTACGTGAAGCATCGGTATGATCGAGTTTACGTTCTGCATCGGTCTGCCCGATATTACGTGGTGCATCGGTCTGCCCTAGTTTACGTGGTGCATCGGTTTGGACTTAGAGATATATTTTCGACGTGAAAATGTTCCGATACAACTTTTGAACCAGGATAGTTAGAGAGATGATTTTTTCTGGGATGTACGTGGATCGGGGAATGGATTGTGGGAAATAACTTGCCATGACCGAGGTGTCCTCGAATTTTTTTTTTTTTCGAAAAAAATTTTCTGATTGTGGAATTTTCTCAAATTTGATTTGGTTGCCTCCTAATGTGTTCTAAAAGAGTAAATCAGTAATCGGAATCGAAAAATATTTTTCGGATTTTTTTTTTTTTCGAAAAAAATTTTCTGATCGTGGAATTTCCTCAAATTCGATTTGGTTGCCTTCTAATGTGTTTTTAAAGCGTAAATCAGTAATCAGAATCAATATTCATTGTCGACTTTAATTTTTATAAGGAAAAATGTTCACGTCCTTAAACGCCTCCCCATCATCAGCCCGAGTCCAAGTCGATGTCAGTCCCGAGCGGACGGTGTCAGATACTACCTATCGCCGAGGTCTGGACTTGGCGAGATATTACGACGTGAAATGTTCCGATACAACTTTTGAACCAGGATAGTTAGAGAGATGATTTCTTCTATGTTGTACGTTGATTGTGGAATGAAATACGGAAAATAACTCGCCATGACCGAGGTGATTACGATTTTTTTTTTTTTTCGAAAAAAATTTTCTGATCGTGGAATTTTCTCAAATTTGATTTGGTTGCCTCCTTATATGTTCTAGTAGCGATAATCAACAATCAGAATCAAAATCCATGGTCGGGTTTGATTTTTATAAGGAAAAATGTTCACGTCCTTTTTTACAACCCCGACTCATTGACGATGTTAGAACCGAGCCGGCGGTGTCAGATACGACCGATCGCCCCGGTCCCGATCGTCATTTACGTTGTGCATCGGTCTGCCCGAGATTACGTGGTGCATCGGTCTGGACTTAGAGATATATTTTCGACGTGAAAATGTTCCGATACAACTTTTGAACTAGGATAGTTAGAGAGATGATTTTTTCTGGGATGTACGTTGATTGGGGAATGGATTGTGGGAAATAACTTGCCATGACCGAGGTGTTCTCGAATTTTTTTTTTTTTTTCGAAAAATATTTTTCGATTTCGGAAATCCCTCAAATTTCATTGAGATATGTCCTAATGTGTTCTTAAAACTTAAATCAACAATCAGAATTAATATCCAAAAGTTATTTCATTTTTTATAAGGAAAAACGTTCACGTCCTTTCCGCTCCCAAAAAGTGAGATATCATAGAAAATATCGCTATATTTGTTGTTTACGGCCATACCACGCTGAAATTGCCAGTTCTCGTCAGAACACTGAAGCCAAGCAGCGTCGGGCGCGGTTAGTACTTGGATGGGTGACCGCTTGGGAACACCGCGTGCTGTAAGCTTTTTTTTACGTTCTGCATCGGTCTGCCGAGATAACGTGGTGCATCGGTATGATCGAGTTTACGTTCTGCATCGGTAAGATCGAGATTACGTGATGCATCGGTAAGATTGAGATTACGTGGTGCATCGGTAAGATCGAGTTTACGTGGTGCATCGGTAAGATCCAATTCACGTTCTGCATCGGTAAGATCCAGTTCACGTGGTGCATCGGTAAGATCGAGATTACGTGGTGCATCGGTAAGATCGAGTTTACGTGGTGCATCGGTAAGATCCAATTCACGTTCTGCATCGGTAAGATCCAGTTCACGTGGTGCATCGGTAAGATTGAGATTACGTGGTGCATCGGTAAGATCGAGTTTACGTGGTGCATCGGTAAGATCCAATTCACGTTCTGCATCGGTAAGATCCAGTTCACGTGGTGCATCGGTAAGATTGAGATTACGTGGTGCATCGGTAAGATCGAGTTTACGTGGTGCATCGGTAAGATCCAATTCACGTTCTGCATCGGTAAGATCCAGTTCACGTGGTGCATCGGTAAGATCGAGATTACGTGGTGCATCGGTAAGATCGAGTTTACGTGGTGCATCGGTAAGATCCAATTCACGTTCTGCATCGGTAAGATCCAGTTCACGTGGTGCATCGGTAAGATTGAGATTACGTGGTGCATCGGTAAGATCCAGTTCACGTGGTGCATCGGTAAGATGGAGATTACGTGGTGCATCGGTAAGATCGAGATTACGTGGTGCATCGGTAAGATCTACTTTACGTTCTGCATCGGTCTGCCCTTGTTTACGTGGTGCATCGGTAAGATCGAGATTACGTGAAGCATCGGTATGATCGAGTTTACGTTCTGCATCGGTCTGCCCGATATTACGTGGTGCATCGGTCTGCCCTAGTTTACGTGGTGCATCGGTTTGGACTTAGAGATATATTTTCGACGTGAAAATGTTCCGATACAACTTTTGAACCAGGATAGTTAGAGAGATGATTTTTTCTGGGATGTACGTGGATCGGGGAATGGATTGTGGGAAATAACTTGCCATGACCGAGGTGTCCTCGAATTTTTTTTTTTTTCGAAAAAAATTTTCTGATTGTGGAATTTTCTCAAATTTGATTTGGTTGCCTCCTAATGTGTTCTAAAAGAGTAAATCAGTAATCGGAATCGAAAAATATTTTTCGGATTTTTTTTTTTTTCGAAAAAAATTTTCTGATCGTGGAATTTCCTCAAATTCGATTTGGTTGCCTTCTAATGTGTTTTTAAAGCGTAAATCAGTAATCAGAATCAATATTCATTGTCGACTTTAATTTTTATAAGGAAAAATGTTCACGTCCTTAAACGCCTCCCCATCATCAGCCCGAGTCCAAGTCGATGTCAGTCCCGAGCGGACGGTGTCAGATACTACCTATCGCCGAGGTCTGGACTTGGCGAGATATTACGACGTGAAATGTTCCGATACAACTTTTGAACCAGGATAGTTAGAGAGATGATTTCTTCTATGTTGTACGTTGATTGTGGAATGAAATACGGAAAATAACTCGCCATGACCGAGGTGATTACGATTTTTTTTTTTTTTCGAAAAAAATTTTCTGATCGTGGAATTTTCTCAAATTTGATTTGGTTGCCTCCTTATATGTTCTAGTAGCGATAATCAACAATCAGAATCAAAATCCATGGTCGGGTTTGATTTTTATAAGGAAAAATGTTCACGTCCTTTTTTACAACCCCGACTCATTGACGATGTTAGAACCGAGCCGGCGGTGTCAGATACGACCGATCGCCCCGGTCCCGATCGTCATTTACGTTGTGCATCGGTCTGCCCGAGATTACGTGGTGCATCGGTATGATCGAGTTTACGTGGTGCATCGGTAAGATCCAATTCACGTTCTGCATCGGTAAGATCCAATTCACGTTCTGCATCGGTAAGATCCAGTTCACGTGGTGCATCGGTAAGATGGAGATTACGTGGTGCATCGGTAAGATCGAGATTACGTGGTGCATCGGTAAGATCTACTTTACGTTCTGCATCGGTCTGCCCTTGTTTACGTGGTGCATCGGTAAGATCGAGATTACGTGAAGCATCGGTATGATCGAGTTTACGTTCTGCATCGGTCTGCCCGATATTACGTGGTGCATCGGTCTGCCCTAGTTTACGTGGTGCATCGGTTTGGACTTAGAGATATATTTTCGACGTGAAAATGTTCCGATACAACTTTTGAACCAGGATAGTTAGAGAGATGATTTTTTCTGGGATGTACGTGGATCGGGGAATGGATTGTGGGAAATAACTTGCCATGACCGAGGTGTCCTCGAATTTTTTTTTTTTTCGAAAAAAATTTTCTGATTGTGGAATTTTCTCAAATTTGATTTGGTTGCCTCCTAATGTGTTCTAAAAGAGTAAATCAGTAATCGGAATCGAAAAATATTTTTCGGATTTTTTTTTTTTTCGAAAAAAATTTTCTGATCGTGGAATTTCCTCAAATTCGATTTGGTTGCCTTCTAATGTGTTTTTAAAGCGTAAATCAGTAATCAGAATCAATATTCATTGTCGACTTTAATTTTTATAAGGAAAAATGTTCACGTCCTTAAACGCCTCCCCATCATCAGCCCGAGTCCAAGTCGATGTCAGTCCCGAGCGGACGGTGTCAGATACTACCTATCGCCGAGGTCTGGACTTGGCGAGATATTACGACGTGAAATGTTCCGATACAACTTTTGAACCAGGATAGTTAGAGAGATGATTTCTTCTATGTTGTACGTTGATTGTGGAATGAAATACGGAAAATAACTCGCCATGACCGAGGTGATTACGATTTTTTTTTTTTTTCGAAAAAAATTTTCTGATCGTGGAATTTTCTCAAATTTGATTTGGTTGCCTCCTTATATGTTCTAGTAGCGATAATCAACAATCAGAATCAAAATCCATGGTCGGGTTTGATTTTTATAAGGAAAAATGTTCACGTCCTTTTTTACAACCCCGACTCATTGACGATGTTAGAACCGAGCCGGCGGTGTCAGATACGACCGATCGCCCCGGTCCCGATCGTCATTTACGTTGTGCATCGGTCTGCCCGAGATTACGTGGTGCATCGGTATGATCGAGTTTACGTGGTGCATCGGTAAGATCCAATTCACGTTCTGCATCGGTAAGATCCAATTCACGTTCTGCATCGGTAAGATCCAGTTCACGTGGTGCATCGGTAAGATCGAGATTACGTGGTGCATCGGTAAGATCGAGTTTACGTGGTGCATCGGTAAGATCCAATTCACGTTCTGCATCGGTAAGATCCAGTTCACGTGGTGCATCGGTAAGATTGAGATTACGTGGTGCATCGGTAAGATCCAGTTCACGTGGTGCATCGGTAAGATGGAGATTACGTGGTGCATCGGTAAGATCGAGATTACGTGGTGCATCGGTAAGATCTACTTTACGTTCTGCATCGGTCTGCCCTTGTTTACGTGGTGCATCGGTAAGATCGAGATTACGTGAAGCATCGGTATGATCGAGTTTACGTTCTGCATCGGTCTGCCCGATATTACGTGGTGCATCGGTCTGCCCTAGTTTACGTGGTGCATCGGTTTGGACTTAGAGATATATTTTCGACGTGAAAATGTTCCGATACAACTTTTGAACCAGGATAGTTAGAGAGATGATTTTTTCTGGGATGTACGTGGATCGGGGAATGGATTGTGGGAAATAACTTGCCATGACCGAGGTGTCCTCGAATTTTTTTTTTTTTCGAAAAAAATTTTCTGATTGTGGAATTTTCTCAAATTTGATTTGGTTGCCTCCTAATGTGTTCTAAAAGAGTAAATCAGTAATCGGAATCGAAAAATATTTTTCGGATTTTTTTTTTTTTCGAAAAAAATTTTCTGATCGTGGAATTTCCTCAAATTCGATTTGGTTGCCTTCTAATGTGTTTTTAAAGCGTAAATCAGTAATCAGAATCAATATTCATTGTCGACTTTAATTTTTATAAGGAAAAATGTTCACGTCCTTAAACGCCTCCCCATCATCAGCCCGAGTCCAAGTCGATGTCAGTCCCGAGCGGACGGTGTCAGATACTACCTATCGCCGAGGTCTGGACTTGGCGAGATATTACGACGTGAAATGTTCCGATACAACTTTTGAACCAGGATAGTTAGAGAGATGATTTCTTCTATGTTGTACGTTGATTGTGGAATGAAATACGGAAAATAACTCGCCATGACCGAGGTGATTACGATTTTTTTTTTTTTTCGAAAAAAATTTTCTGATCGTGGAATTTTCTCAAATTTGATTTGGTTGCCTCCTTATATGTTCTAGTAGCGATAATCAACAATCAGAATCAAAATCCATGGTCGGGTTTGATTTTTATAAGGAAAAATGTTCACGTCCTTTTTTACAACCCCGACTCATTGACGATGTTAGAACCGAGCCGGCGGTGTCAGATACGACCGATCGCCCCGGTCCCGATCGTCATTTACGTTGTGCATCGGTCTGCCCGAGATTACGTGGTGCATCGGTATGATCGAGTTTACGTGGTGCATCGGTAAGATCCAATTCACGTTCTGCATCGGTAAGATCCAATTCACGTTCTGCATCGGTAAGATCCAGTTCACGTGGTGCATCGGTAAGATGGAGATTACGTGGTGCATCGGTAAGATCGAGATTACGTGGTGCATCGGTAAGATCTACTTTACGTTCTGCATCGGTCTGCCCTTGTTTACGTGGTGCATCGGTAAGATCGAGATTACGTGAAGCATCGGTATGATCGAGTTTACGTTCTGCATCGGTCTGCCCGATATTACGTGGTGCATCGGTCTGCCCTAGTTTACGTGGTGCATCGGTTTGGACTTAGAGATATATTTTCGACGTGAAAATGTTCCGATACAACTTTTGAACCAGGATAGTTAGAGAGATGATTTTTTCTGGGATGTACGTGGATCGGGGAATGGATTGTGGGAAATAACTTGCCATGACCGAGGTGTCCTCGAATTTTTTTTTTTTTCGAAAAAAATTTTCTGATTGTGGAATTTTCTCAAATTTGATTTGGTTGCCTCCTAATGTGTTCTAAAAGAGTAAATCAGTAATCGGAATCGAAAAATATTTTTCGGATTTTTTTTTTTTTCGAAAAAAATTTTCTGATCGTGGAATTTCCTCAAATTCGATTTGGTTGCCTTCTAATGTGTTTTTAAAGCGTAAATCAGTAATCAGAATCAATATTCATTGTCGACTTTAATTTTTATAAGGAAAAATGTTCACGTCCTTAAACGCCTCCCCATCATCAGCCCGAGTCCAAGTCGATGTCAGTCCCGAGCGGACGGTGTCAGATACTACCTATCGCCGAGGTCTGGACTTGGCGAGATATTACGACGTGAAATGTTCCGATACATCTTTTGAACCAGGATAGTTAGAGAGATGATTTCTTCTATGTTGTACGTTGATTGTGGAATGAAATACGGAAAATAACTCGCCATGACCGAGGTGATTACGATTTTTTTTTTTTTTCGAAAAAAATTTTCTGATCGTGGAATTTTCTCAAATTTGATTTGGTTGCCTCCTTATATGTTCTAGTAGCGATAATCAACAATCAGAATCAAAATCCATGGTCGGGTTTGATTTTTATAAGGAAAAATGTTCACGTCCTTTTTTACAACCCCGACTCATTGACGATGTTAGAACCGAGCCGGCGGTGTCAGATACGACCGATCGCCCCGGTCCCGATCGTCATTTACGTTGTGCATCGGTCTGCCCGAGATTACGTGGTGCATCGGTCTGGACTTAGAGATATATTTTCGACGTGAAAATGTTCCGATACAACTTTTGAACTAGGATAGTTAGAGAGATGATTTTTTCTGGGATGTACGTTGATTGGGGAATGGATTGTGGGAAATAACTTGCCATGACCGAGGTGTTCTCGAATTTTTTTTTTTTTTTCGAAAAAAATTTTCTGATTGTGGAATTTTCTCAAATTTGATTTGGTTGCCTCCTAATGTGTTCTAATAGCGATAATCAACAATCAGAATCAAAATCCATGGTCGGGTTTGATTTTTATAAGGAATAATGTTCACGTCCTTTTTCGCCTATGTTCTTTTTCGACGTGAAAAGTTCCGATACAACTTTTGAACCAGGATAGTTAGAGAGATGATTTTTTCTGGGATGTATGTTGATTGACGTACGAAACTTGGAAAAAAAATAGAAAAGACCGAGGTACTCTAGAAAAAAAATTTATTGAAAATATTTTTTTGATTTCGGAATTAATTCGAAATTCATTCAGATGTCTTCTATCAATATCGCGAAAGAAAAATCAATAATCAGAATCGATATTCATCTAAGATTATTTCCTTTTGGATTGTGTTAACATTCGGTACGATCTTGTCTACGTGATGCATCGGTTTGTTTCTCGGCTCTTGTGAGCAAGTTGGACACTCGAGACGGCCTCCATCGATCGGATTAGGCGGGCTTTAATGTTAACGTGCTGCATCGGTGTGATCTTGTTTACGTCATGCATCGGTATAGCTTTAAATCGCGCCGTAAAGTCGTTCACGTCATGCATCGGTATCTTAAATCGCGCCGAAAAGTCGTTCACGTCATGCATCGGTATCTTAAATCGCGCCGTAAAGTCGTTCACGTCATGCATCGGTATCTTAAATCGAGCCGAAAAGTCGTTCACGTCATGCATCGGTGGCACAAAAAAAAGACGCCGATGCATGACGTGAGCCGACTTTTCGGCGCGATTTAAGATACCGATGCATGACGTGAACGACTTTACGGCGCGATTTAAGATACCGATGC
>NC_059508.1:33459911-33462411 GCF_914767665.1 Harmonia axyridis
CATTATCTGGGCCTGTGGCGGTTTTCTTTCGGGGTAGAGCAGTCCTAACCTCCTCAGCAGTAATAGGCGCCCATAGTTGTTCGTGGGTCTCTCCGGAATGCGTAATTTTAGGAGACATCGTCTTATTTCTGGTCATTACAGTTTGCCAGTAAGGTACCATTCGATCCTTTCTCAGACTTCCATCTTGGTGAAGTCTATCTTCCATGATTCTCCTCGCGCATTCTCCCGGTTTCCTCTTCCACAGATCCTGCACCCTCGCATACTCTTCCCTTCTCCTTTGCTTGGCGTTCAAGGCTCTGCAACTGCTCGGGCTATTCCTACTAATCTTTCTCTCTTTCTCAGGTGGAAATGTTTCCTTGATGTAGGCAGCCAGTTCCAGACCTACTCGCGCTTTGGGATTCGAGAGTACCATGGAGCAGATGTTGTTGAGCCAGCGAGCATTGAATTCATCACCATCCAATGGGTCCGCTTCAATAAGGTAAGTAAACAGCTGCCCCTGCTCACCTGCCTGTGCCTGTGTTTCCTGTTCCTCTCTTGTGTTGTCACCTTCTCCTCTCTCTGCCTCGTTCCTCATGTTTTGCAGCAATTCCTGCACCTTCCTTTTGTATTCCGGCTTTCTCCTTACTCCCTTGATCGACTCTAATGTTCTACTGGATGTTTTGACCAACTCTTGATTGATGAACCTCACGCCTTCCATCACAAGGCGTGCTTCTCGATGGGCCAGTAGACCAAGTTCTTCATCATTCCATCGTTCCTTACGATGCTGGTGGTGTTCCATTTGTTGTTCATCGAACCATTCTGTATGGGATCTTCTCTCATGTACTCCTCGTCCAGTGGCAGTTTGGAAGACTCGGCTGCATTGGGGGGCCCTGCATTTGAATTCCGACGTTGATGGAATCTCAGGGGGAAGACTAGTGAGGCCAGATGTTCGACCAGTGGTAGTACTGGGGCCAGGTGTTGGGCCCTGATTGACTTGTGCTTGTGTAACCGGTGTGGCGCGGTCAGCGGACCGGCCAGAATCCATCCTAATCCGAGGCCTAAGGTTTCTTTCCATCTCCGGTTAAATTTGGTCGAGGGGGGGGAGAACCCCCAGGGCCAGGGTGCCATTGCTTGCTATCAGCCGCCCAAATACTTGGACGTTACCGACTCTCACCACGAGGAGGTTGCAAGTTGGACTTAAGAGAGTCATAGTTACTCCCGCCGTTTACCCGCGCTTTTTTGAATTTCTTCACGTTGACATTCAGAGCACTGGGCAGAAATCACATTGCGTCAACACCCGCTGGGGCCATCGCAATGCTTTGTTTTAATTAGACAGTCGGATTCTCCCAGTCCGTGCCAGTTCTGAGTTGATTGTTAGATGACGGCCGCAGAGATTACCCAGAGCACCCTTGCGAGCACTCACGGGGTCTCGAAGCTTGACGATTCCGCGGGAGGCCAAGACGCGGGACCGAGCTCGGATCAAACGTAACGCAAGCGAAACGCATCACCTCGCCCAGGCCCGGTACGTTAGCCGTGACCCACTTCCCCAACAAGCCCGACACGCCACAATCCTCAGAGCCAATCCTTATCCCGAAGTTACGGATCTAATTTGCCGACTTCCCTTACCTACATTATTCTATCGACTAGAGGCTCTTTACCTTGGAGACCAGCTGCGGATATGGGTACGAGCCGGCGCGACGCCTACACGTGGCCCTCTCCCGGATTTTCAAGGTCCGAGGAGAAGATCCGGACACCGCCGCAAATGCGGTGCTCTTCGCGTTCCAAACCATATCTCCCTGCTAGAGGATTCCATGGAACTCGAACGCTTATGCAGAAAAGAAAACTCTTCCCGGATCTCTCGACGGCGTCTCCGGGTCCTTTTGGGTTGCCCCGACGAACTCTCTTACGAGGGCCCGGTTTAATTTCGGTTCCGCTGCCGGGTTCCGGAATAGGAACCGGATTCCCTTTCGCCCGACGGGCGTGCGTCACGCGTCAAGATGCATAGCATTTCTGCCACCACTTATAAACACGATTAACAACGCCACATCAACATCGGCTTTCGCCTAGGGCTTAGGATCGACTGACTCGTGTGCAACGGCTGTTCACACGAAACCCTTCTCCACCTCAGCTCTCCAGGGCCTCGCTGGAGTATTTGCTACTACCACCAAGATCTGCACCGAAGGCGGCTCCAGACGGCCTCACGGCCAGCCCTTCTGCGCTCACCTCCGCGACCCTCCTACTCATCAGGGCTTCATGACCGCCCCGAAGGGCGACCGCACATGCCACTGACGGCCGAGTATAAGCACGACGCTTCAGCGCCATCCATTTTCAGGGCTAGTAACTTCGGCAGGTGAGTTGTTACACACTCCTTGGCGGATTCCGACTTCCATGGCCACCGTCCTGCTGTCTTAAGTTACCAACGCCTTTCATGGTATCCCATAAGCGTCGATTTAGGCGCTTTAACTCGGCGTTTGGTTCATCCCACAGCGCCAGTTCTGCTTACCAAAAATGGCCCACTTGG
>NC_059508.1:33467411-33474911 GCF_914767665.1 Harmonia axyridis
TGTGGGTACGATCTAAGGAACCATAACTGATTTAATGAGCCTTTCGCGGTTTCACCTTAATTTGGCTTGTACTGAGACATGCATGGCTTAATCTTTGAGACAAGCATATGACTACTGGCAGGATCAACCAGGGAACTGCGTGCTTATACGATCGGTCCACGAGATTGCCGGTATGGCCAAACCCGTTCGCCTCTCGTCATGTGGCACTAGCCATGTCGATTGACTTCGACTAGCGCCGCACATCAGTAAGTGCAAGTCCTCGACGAAACGACGTAACAGCCCCCAGTCAGCATGAGACTCAAGCTATATATACATCATCATCATCTCGGACAAAACACCGATCAAAAATGAGAAAGTTTCTAGAAACAATCCCTCGCCAAGGCGTCCATATATAATACGAACCCCCGGCTATCAACTAATTTCTTATACACATTCCATCTCGACCCTTCGCTATACATGTGAATATAACGACACGGTGATTCGAGATTCAACAATATTTGTCGCTCGGAACGAATTGAGTGGTTGCAAATTTTTTGTGAACATAACCCGCAACGGGCAGAGGATCACGATTTTAAGGTTGGTCGCTTAAAGGCCATTCGACTACAAAGAGACGAAGCGGACCGCGACCTCGCTGCATGAGGTTGACGAAAGCGACCCAAGATGCGAAAGCCGAAACCAACACACCTTGCCAGTACCCAAACGCCGAGGTCGGATTCGGGTCTACCACTTACCAACTGAATATCATCCTAAAAAGAACTCCAAACAGTCTAGGACAGGACCCATTCTCCACCCCTTCTATATATGTCAGGAGAACCCCGGATTCCCCTCCAGACACGATTTAGCAAACTTTTCCCGATCGATCCGACCCACCGAGGCCGTTTCGACCGTTCGCCGCGCCTACTAGAGCTGATTTCTTCGGACTCCGATCAGAAAATCCGCCGATGCATGTCGTTAACACCTAGTCCGCCTCGTCCGATCGATCGAGGCCGTTTCGACCGTTCGCCGCGCCTACTAGAGCTGATTTCTTCGGACTCCGATCAGAAAATCCGCCGATGCATGTCGTTAACACCTAGTCCGCCTCGTCCGATCGATCTAGGCCGTCTCGAACCACCCATCGCGCATCGAAAGTCGCATCTCTCGAACTCCGATCCGGAAATCGGCCGATGCATCACGTTAACTATTTCTTATATATCTAATATAATATACATGGAGACGGTAAGAATTCTTTTAATCGAAGATATACATATACTTCTCATCAATATCCAAAAGCTTATCGAAAAATAAATTACTCAACTTTTACGTGAAGAATCGTTCACCCAAACCTTATCCCCTATATATGTCAGGAGAACCCAAGGTTCCCCTCCAGACACGATTTAGCAAACTTTTCCCGATCGATCCGACCCACCGAGGCCGTCTCGACCGTCCGCTGCGCCTACTAGGGCCGATTTCTTCGGACTCCGATCAGAAAATATACCGATGCATGTCGTTAACACCTAGTCCGCCTCGTCCGATCTATCTAAACAGTCTCGACGCACCCAACACTCTTTCAAAGTCGGATTACTCGGACTCAATCTGAAAATGGACCGATGCATGACGTCAACACTTAGCCCGCCTCGTCTGATCTATCTAAGCCATCTCGACCCACCCAACACGCCTTCCAAGTCGGATCACTCGGACTTCGATCTGAAAATCTCCGGACTCATTTTTATGAATATCCCCAGTCAGTAAGAACGTTATTTCGCCAATATATACCAACAATAAACCATATTCCAATAGCTGAACCAAAAATATAATTCCCGATCCAAACGTTCTGCATCGCCCAACGCGACCACCTTCCCTATATATGTCAGGAGAGCACAGGGTTCCCCTCCAGACAACACTTACGCTCTATCCCCGACTCTCGGTCGATCGATAGGCCAGGTCAGCGGTGTCTGTTTCGGCCGAAGCTCGGACTTTGGTCAAAATGTTCCGATACAAAATTTGAACCAAGATAGATACAGATATGATTCCTTCTTAAATATACGTTGATTATCGAACAGAATATGGTAAATATTTTGCGATGACCGAGGATTTCATGAATTTTTTTTTTTTTTCGAAAAAATTTTCTATTATCGGAATTTCCTCAAATTTCATTTGGTTGCCTCCTAATGCTTATTAAAAATGATAACCAACAATCAGAATCATTATTTATCATTTATTTCAATTTTTATAATGAAAAACGTTCACGTCCTTTCGCGCCTCTCGATCGTCGTTTACGTGATGCATCGGTCAGCCCTAGTTTACGTGGTGCATCGGTAAGATCGAGTTCACGTTCTGCATCGGTCTGCCCGAGTTTACGTGGTGCATCGGTAAGATCGAGATTACGTGGTGCATCGGTAAGATCGAGTTCACGTTCTGCATCGGTCTGCCTGAGTTTACGTGGTGCATCGGTATGATCGAGTTTACGTTCTGCATCGGTGTGATCTAGTTTACGTTGTGCATCGGTAAGATCGAGATTACGTGAAGCATCGGTATGATCGAGTTTACGTTCTGCATCGGTCTGGACTCTGAGATATATTTTCGACGTGAAAATGTTCCGATACAACTTTTGAACCAGGATAGTTAGAGAGATGATTTTTTCTGGGATGTACGTTGATTGGGGAATGGATTGTGGAAAATAACTTGCCATGACCGAGGTGTTCTCGAATTTTTTTTTTTTTTCGAAAAATATTTTCTGATTTTGGATTTCACTCAAATTTGATTTCGTTGCCTTCTAATGTGTTCTAAAAGAGTAAATCAGTAATCAGAATCGAAAAATATTTTTCGGATTTTTTTTTTTTTGAAAAAAAATTTTCTGATTTTGGAATTTCCTCAAATTTGATTTGGTTGCCTTCTAATGTGTTTTTAAAGCGTAAATCAGTAATCAGAATCAATATTCATTGTCGACTTTAATTTTTATAAGGAAAAATGTTCACGTCCTTAAACGCCTCCCCATCATTAGCCCGAGTCCAAGTCGATGTCAGTCCCGAGCGGACGGTGTCAGATACTACCTATCGCCCCGGTCTGGACTTGGCGAGGTATTTCGACGTGAAATGTTCCGATACAACTTTTGAACCAGGATAGTTAGAGAGATGATTTCTTCTATGTTGTACGTTGATTGTGGAATGGATTGTGGGAAATAACTTGCCATGACCCAGGTGTTCTTGAATTTTTTTTTTTTTCGAAAAAAATTTTCTGATCTTGAAATTTCCTCAAATCTGATTGCGTTGCCTTCTAATGTGTACTAAAAGAGTAAATCAGTAATCAGAATCAATATTCATTGTCGACTTTAATTTTTATAAGGAAAAATGTTCACGTCCTTAAACGCCTCTCCATCGTTACCCCGACTCCAAGACGATGTTAGACCGGAGCGGACGGTGTCAAATGCGACCGATCTCCCCGGTCTGGACTTAGCGAGATATTCCGACGTGAAATGTTCCGATACAAAAATTTAACTGTGATAGTTAGAGAGATGGTTCCTTTTGTGATGTACGTTGATTGTGTAATAGAATATGGAAATAAACTTGAGATGACCGAGGTCTTCTGGGATTTTTTTTTTTTTTCGAAAAATATTTTTCGATTTCGGAAATCCCTCAAATTTCATTGAGATATGTCCTAATGTGTTCTTAAAACTTAAATCAACAATCAGAATTAATATCCAAAAGTTATTTCATTTTTTATAAGGAAAAACGTTCACGTCCTTTCCGCTCCCAAAAAGTGAGATATCATAGAAAATATCGCTATATTTGTTGTTTACGGCCATACCACGCTGAAATTGCCAGTTCTCGTCAGAACACTGAAGCCAAGCAGCGTCGGGCGCGGTTAGTACTTGGATGGGTGACCGCTTGGGAACACCGCGTGCTGTAAGCTTTTTTTTTACGTTCTGCATCGGTCTGCCGAGATAACGTGGTGCATCGGTATGATCGAGTTTACGTTCTGCATCGGTAAGATCGAGATTACGTGATGCATCGGTAAGATTGAGATTACGTGGTGCATCGGTAAGATCGAGTTTACGTGGTGCATCGGTAAGATCCAATTCACGTTCTGCATCGGTAAGATCCAGTTCACGTGGTGCATCGGTAAGATCGAGATTACGTGGTGCATCGGTAAGATCGAGTTTACGTGGTGCATCGGTAAGATCCAATTCACGTTCTGCATCGGTAAGATCCAGTTCACGTGGTGCATCGGTAAGATTGAGATTACGTGGTGCATCGGTAAGATCGAGTTTACGTGGTGCATCGGTAAGATCCAATTCACGTTCTGCATCGGTAAGATCCAGTTCACGTGGTGCATCGGTAAGATTGAGATTACGTGGTGCATCGGTAAGATCGAGTTTACGTGGTGCATCGGTAAGATCCAATTCACGTTCTGCATCGGTAAGATCCAGTTCACGTGGTGCATCGGTAAGATCGAGATTACGTGGTGCATCGGTAAGATCGAGTTTACGTGGTGCATCGGTAAGATCCAATTCACGTTCTGCATCGGTAAGATCCAGTTCACGTGGTGCATCGGTAAGATTGAGATTACGTGGTGCATCGGTAAGATCCAGTTCACGTGGTGCATCGGTAAGATGGAGATTACGTGGTGCATCGGTAAGATCGAGATTACGTGGTGCATCGGTAAGATCTACTTAACGTTCTGCATCGGTCTGCCCTTGTTTACGTGGTGCATCGGTAAGATCGAGATTACGTGAAGCATCGGTATGATCGAGTTTACGTTCTGCATCGGTCTGCCCGATATTACGTGGTGCATCGGTCTGCCCTAGTTTACGTGGTGCATCGGTTTGGACTTAGAGATATATTTTCGACGTGAAAATGTTCCGATACAACTTTTGAACCAGGATAGTTAGAGAGATGATTTTTTCTGGGATGTACGTGGATCGGGGAATGGATTGTGGGAAATAACTTGCCATGACCGAGGTGTCCTCGAATTTTTTTTTTTTTCGAAAAAAATTTTCTGATTGTGGAATTTTCTCAAATTTGATTTGGTTGCCTCCTAATGTGTTCTAAAAGAGTAAATCAGTAATCGGAATCGAAAAATATTTTTCGGATTTTTTTTTTTTTCGAAAAAAATTTTCTGATCGTGGAATTTCCTCAAATTCGATTTGGTTGCCTTCTAATGTGTTTTTAAAGCGTAAATCAGTAATCAGAATCAATATTCATTGTCGACTTTAATTTTTATAAGGAAAAATGTTCACGTCCTTAAACGCCTCCCCATCATCAGCCCGAGTCCAAGTCGATGTCAGTCCCGAGCGGACGGTGTCAGATACTACCTATCGCCGAGGTCTGGACTTGGCGAGATATTACGACGTGAAATGTTCCGATACAACTTTTGAACCAGGATAGTTAGAGAGATGATTTCTTCTATGTTGTACGTTGATTGTGGAATGAAATACGGAAAATAACTCGCCATGACCGAGGTGATTACGATTTTTTTTTTTTTTCGAAAAAAATTTTCTGATCGTGGAATTTTCTCAAATTTGATTTGGTTGCCTCCTTATATGTTCTAGTAGCGATAATCAACAATCAGAATCAAAATCCATGGTCGGGTTTGATTTTTATAAGGAAAAATGTTCACGTCCTTTTTTACAACCCCGACTCATTGACGATGTTAGAACCGAGCCGGCGGTGTCAGATACGACCGATCGCCCCGGTCCCGATCGTCATTTACGTTGTGCATCGGTCTGCCCGAGATTACGTGGTGCATCGGTATGATCGAGTTTACGTGGTGCATCGGTAAGATCCAATTCACGTTCTGCATCGGTAAGATCCAATTCACGTTCTGCATCGGTAAGATCCAGTTCACGTGGTGCATCGGTAAGATGGAGATTACGTGGTGCATCGGTAAGATCGAGATTACGTGGTGCATCGGTAAGATCTACTTTACGTTCTGCATCGGTCTGCCCTTGTTTACGTGGTGCATCGGTAAGATCGAGATTACGTGAAGCATCGGTATGATCGAGTTTACGTTCTGCATCGGTCTGCCCGATATTACGTGGTGCATCGGTCTGCCCTAGTTTACGTGGTGCATCGGTTTGGACTTAGAGATATATTTTCGACGTGAAAATGTTCCGATACAACTTTTGAACCAGGATAGTTAGAGAGATGATTTTTTCTGGGATGTACGTGGATCGGGGAATGGATTGTGGGAAATAACTTGCCATGACCGAGGTGTCCTCGAATTTTTTTTTTTTTCGAAAAAAATTTTCTGATTGTGGAATTTTCTCAAATTTGATTTGGTTGCCTCCTAATGTGTTCTAAAAGAGTAAATCAGTAATCGGAATCGAAAAATATTTTTCGGATTTTTTTTTTTTTCGAAAAAAATTTTCTGATCGTGGAATTTCCTCAAATTCGATTTGGTTGCCTTCTAATGTGTTTTTAAAGCGTAAATCAGTAATCAGAATCAATATTCATTGTCGACTTTAATTTTTATAAGGAAAAATGTTCACGTCCTTAAACGCCTCCCCATCATCAGCCCGAGTCCAAGTCGATGTCAGTCCCGAGCGGACGGTGTCAGATACTACCTATCGCCGAGGTCTGGACTTGGCGAGATATTACGACGTGAAATGTTCCGATACAACTTTTGAACCAGGATAGTTAGAGAGATGATTTCTTCTATGTTGTACGTTGATTGTGGAATGAAATACGGAAAATAACTCGCCATGACCGAGGTGATTACGATTTTTTTTTTTTTTCGAAAAAAATTTTCTGATCGTGGAATTTTCTCAAATTTGATTTGGTTGCCTCCTTATATGTTCTAGTAGCGATAATCAACAATCAGAATCAAAATCCATGGTCGGGTTTGATTTTTATAAGGAAAAATGTTCACGTCCTTTTTTACAACCCCGACTCATTGACGATGTTAGAACCGAGCCGGCGGTGTCAGATACGACCGATCGCCCCGGTCCCGATCGTCATTTACGTTGTGCATCGGTCTGCCCGAGATTACGTGGTGCATCGGTCTGGACTTAGAGATATATTTTCGACGTGAAAATGTTCCGATACAACTTTTGAACTAGGATAGTTAGAGAGATGATTTTTTCTGGGATGTACGTTGATTGGGGAATGGATTGTGGGAAATAACTTGCCATGACCGAGGTGTTCTCGAATTTTTTTTTTTTTTTCGAAAAAAATTTTCTGATTGTGGAATTTTCTCAAATTTGATTTGGTTGCCTCCTAATGTGTTCTAATAGCGATAATCAACAATCAGAATCAAAATCCATGGTCGGGTTTGATTTTTATAAGGAATAATGTTCACGTCCTTTTTCGCCTATGTTCTTTTTCGACGTGAAAAGTTCCGATACAACTTTTGAACCAGGATAGTTAGAGAGATGATTTTTTCTGGGATGTATGTTGATTGACGTACGAAACTTGGAAAAAAAATAGAAAAGACCGAGGTACTCTAGAAAAAAAATTTATTGAAAATATTTTTTTGATTTCGGAATTAATTCGAAATTCATTCAGATGTCTTCTATCAATATCG
>NC_059508.1:33479911-33482411 GCF_914767665.1 Harmonia axyridis
GGACGTGGAGAGAGTTGCCGACGTTATTGGGTCGGCAGCAATGAACAGGCGGTTAAGCCTGTTTCGGAGGATGGCTGGTATAATCTCACTAAAGCATGAGACACCGAGCCCACCCTCCCGAACGGGAGCGTGAATAAAGGCTTCAGCACAGGTCTTGTTCAGGTGGAGGTAGCTGCGGACAGCCACCCGCACGACCCGATCAAAATACTTCAGAGTCTTCTTAGTAACGACCGGCGATTGGAGCAGATGTAAATATCTTGGGAGAAGATAAACTTTCAAGATGGCCAACTTCTGCTGCGGCTTCAGAGGGCTCTTCCCAATCCTCCGGAGCTGAATGTTCACCTCGTCCAGCACCGGCTTAGATCTACCCATGACACCGTAATTCGCGCCCAAGTAGCCAAACATCTCGCCCGGCTGCAGCTGCCTGATCGCTTGGCCCTCTATATAAAATAGAGGTCGGGTGATGCAGTATGAGTGCTTATTTGCACGGTTGACCTGGACGGTCATAGCCGTGCATTTGGAGGGGTTGAACCCCATTCCCCTCCTAGCAAAGAAGTCTGCAGCCAGCTTGAGACGCTTAGTGGCCTCCTTAGGCGAATTCGCTAGAAGTAGCAGGTCGTCGGCATAACCTAAGACCGCTAAACGCGCGGTGTCATTTACGGGCAGACCACCCTCGGCGCCTTGGAGATCACAAATCAACTCGTCGAGGACGAAGTTAAACAGGTAGGGGGAAAGCGGGTCGCCCTGCTTTACTCCCCTACATATTGGGATCTCTCCGGTCATACCTCTCCCGAGCTGCACTACGGTAGTGGCATCTTCAAAAGAATCCTCCACATACCGAACAGTAGTCTCGTCTATCCCGAGCCTCTTCATCGCTCTCACGATGGACTGTTGAGAAACAGTGTCGAAGGCTTTACGCACATCGACACTAAGGATGGTATATGGTTTCAAACTCTTTCGTCTCTCCTTAATTAGAGCCTGAAGGGTGAGGTTATTCAATAGGACCCCGTCGACCTGCCGAAAACCTCTCTGGTTGGGGTGGATTTGAATCCCCCCCATACGTTTCCCCAAAATTCTATGTAGCACCCGAGTTACCACCGAGGCGATGGTAATCGGGCGCCAGTTATTGATATCATCTGAGTCACCCCCCTTTGGTATCAAGATCGTCCTGTTCCTCTTCAACGCCGACGGAGCGACGCCAAAGAGAAGCATGGAGTTGAATAAAAGAACAAGCTTCTTCAGAGGCACCTTCATGAGGTCTTTGATTTTGACACCATCGACCCCAGCGGAAGGCGACTTGTTTGCCCCGAGAGCCCATACGATTTCATTCTCCGAAATCGGGCTCGACAAGTCCTGAGTCTCTTGCTTGTCCTTGATGTCTTCTATGTCTCTCTTTGAGGGGTGACTGAAAATCTGCCGAAACTTACTTTCGGCAGATTGGACGTTGGGAAACGTCTGACTCCCCCCTACGGGAGAGTCATCTATGATATTCCGTGCCAGAGAGGCGCGGTTTGTCCGGTACATCTTTTGTACCGTCTTATAAAGAAAGGCTCGTTCTTGACGCCTGTTCAACGCTTCGACAGGTCGTGTCCTTTCCCTTCTGTTATTATTACTATGACCACCTAGCCTGTCGGACATCTGCGGAAGCAGAGCCTTCAGGTAGATGGCTAGTTGCTCTCTCACCCTCTCTCTTTGATTATGGGTGTCGACAAGCTGCGTCATATTATAGACCGCTTCATCGGCATCGACCCATCCACCTTGGGCCGCCCAATAATCTCTCAAGAAGAGAACGATTTTATGTGACTGTCTCAACGGATGGAAGTCCGAGGCATTCGGGTTCAGAGACCCACTGCTGTGCAACTCCGCACTAGATTCGACGACCACCGAGGCCTCAGAGGTACCGGCCGCATCCGCAGGGGATTGGATGAGCGCAGCGACCGCTTCGGACATCCGTTGAAATACTTCAACGGCGTCACTCGACGGCCCCGCATTCTCACCCGCGAGACGCTGGATGACTTCTTTGTACTTGGCTTCCCTTCTGCGGTTCTTAATGAAGTCTAAGTTCCTTTCTGGGTAAAAACCCAGAAGGTGTTTATTAACGAAGGGGCCATTGTACGCGAGTTCACGTCGAGCCATCTCGAGCATGTCCTCGCTTGTCCATTCGTCCCTACCCCCGGGAACCTCGTACCGATCCTCCAGATCCCGGTTGTACTCCGCTGGGTGTGCCTGTCTCATATGTTGTCGAACGCCGCGATAACCGCGGAAGCGACTCCCACAGATAGGGCACGCGTCAGCGTCGTTGGCCGGTGGACCGCGACATCGCAGTCTCCTCAGGTGAGTCTGCATGCCCGCGTCCGTGGCGAAGGTCGTTCCGCATACGCAGACGACCATCGCAGATGTTTGATTCTCCCTTCAAATAGAAGGTGGTGCAGTAGTGGGTGGGAGGTAAAGTATCTCACCCACTTTTATTGTATCTAAAGAAACTTCTACACCACAATTG
>NC_059508.1:33489911-33497411 GCF_914767665.1 Harmonia axyridis
CCCACCGAGGCCGTTTCGACCGTTCGCCGCGCCTACTAGAGCTGATTTCTTCGGACTCCGATCAGAAAATCCGCCGATGCATGTCGTTAACACCTAGTCCGCCTCGTCCGATCGATCGAGGCCGTTTCGACCGTTCGCCGCGCCTACTAGAGCTGATTTCTTCGGACTCCGATCAGAAAATCCGCCGATGCATGTCGTTAACACCTAGTCCGCCTCGTCCGATCGATCTAGGCCGTCTCGAACCACCCATCGCGCATCGAAAGTCGCATCTCTCGAACTCCGATCCGGAAATCGGCCGATGCATCACGTTAACTATTTCTTATATATCTAATATAATATACATGGAGACGGTAAGAATTCTTTTAATCGAAGATATACATATACTTCTCATCAATATCCAAAAGCTTATCGAAAAATAAATTACTCAACTTTTACGTGAAGAATCGTTCACCCAAACCTTATCCCCTATATATGTCAGGAGAACCCAAGGTTCCCCTCCAGACACGATTTAGCAAACTTTTCCCGATCGATCCGACCCACCGAGGCCGTCTCGACCGTCCGCTGCGCCTACTAGGGCCGATTTCTTCGGACTCCGATCAGAAAATATACCGATGCATGTCGTTAACACCTAGTCCGCCTCGTCCGATCTATCTAAACAGTCTCGACGCACCCAACACTCTTTCAAAGTCGGATTACTCGGACTCAATCTGAAAATGGACCGATGCATGACGTCAACACTTAGCCCGCCTCGTCTGATCTATCTAAGCCATCTCGACCCACCCAACACGCCTTCCAAGTCGGATCACTCGGACTTCGATCTGAAAATCTCCGGACTCATTTTTATGAATATCCCCAGTCAGTAAGAACGTTATTTCGCCAATATATACCAACAATAAACCATATTCCAATAGCTGAACCAAAAATATAATTCCCGATCCAAACGTTCTGCATCGCCCAACGCGACCACCTTCCCTATATATGTCAGGAGAGCACAGGGTTCCCCTCCAGACAACACTTACGCTCTATCCCCGACTCTCGGTCGATCGATAGGCCAGGTCAGCGGTGTCTGTTTCGGCCGAAGCTCGGACTTTGGTCAAAATGTTCCGATACAAAATTTGAACCAAGATAGATACAGATATGATTCCTTCTTAAATATACGTTGATTATCGAACAGAATATGGTAAATATTTTGCGATGACCGAGGATTTCATGAATTTTTTTTTTTTTTCGAAAAAATTTTCTATTATCGGAATTTCCTCAAATTTCATTTGGTTGCCTCCTAATGCTTATTAAAAATGATAACCAACAATCAGAATCATTATTTATCATTTATTTCAATTTTTATAATGAAAAACGTTCACGTCCTTTCGCGCCTCTCGATCGTCGTTTACGTGATGCATCGGTCAGCCCTAGTTTACGTGGTGCATCGGTAAGATCGAGTTCACGTTCTGCATCGGTCTGCCCGAGTTTACGTGGTGCATCGGTAAGATCGAGATTACGTGGTGCATCGGTAAGATCGAGTTCACGTTCTGCATCGGTCTGCCTGAGTTTACGTGGTGCATCGGTATGATCGAGTTTACGTTCTGCATCGGTGTGATCTAGTTTACGTTGTGCATCGGTAAGATCGAGATTACGTGAAGCATCGGTATGATCGAGTTTACGTTCTGCATCGGTCTGGACTCTGAGATATATTTTCGACGTGAAAATGTTCCGATACAACTTTTGAACCAGGATAGTTAGAGAGATGATTTTTTCTGGGATGTACGTTGATTGGGGAATGGATTGTGGAAAATAACTTGCCATGACCGAGGTGTTCTCGAATTTTTTTTTTTTTTCGAAAAATATTTTCTGATTTTGGATTTCACTCAAATTTGATTTCGTTGCCTTCTAATGTGTTCTAAAAGAGTAAATCAGTAATCAGAATCGAAAAATATTTTTCGGATTTTTTTTTTTTTGAAAAAAAATTTTCTGATTTTGGAATTTCCTCAAATTTGATTTGGTTGCCTTCTAATGTGTTTTTAAAGCGTAAATCAGTAATCAGAATCAATATTCATTGTCGACTTTAATTTTTATAAGGAAAAATGTTCACGTCCTTAAACGCCTCCCCATCATTAGCCCGAGTCCAAGTCGATGTCAGTCCCGAGCGGACGGTGTCAGATACTACCTATCGCCCCGGTCTGGACTTGGCGAGGTATTTCGACGTGAAATGTTCCGATACAACTTTTGAACCAGGATAGTTAGAGAGATGATTTCTTCTATGTTGTACGTTGATTGTGGAATGGATTGTGGGAAATAACTTGCCATGACCCAGGTGTTCTTGAATTTTTTTTTTTTTCGAAAAAAATTTTCTGATCTTGAAATTTCCTCAAATCTGATTGCGTTGCCTTCTAATGTGTACTAAAAGAGTAAATCAGTAATCAGAATCAATATTCATTGTCGACTTTAATTTTTATAAGGAAAAATGTTCACGTCCTTAAACGCCTCTCCATCGTTACCCCGACTCCAAGACGATGTTAGACCGGAGCGGACGGTGTCAAATGCGACCGATCTCCCCGGTCTGGACTTAGCGAGATATTCCGACGTGAAATGTTCCGATACAAAAATTTAACTGTGATAGTTAGAGAGATGGTTCCTTTTGTGATGTACGTTGATTGTGTAATAGAATATGGAAATAAACTTGAGATGACCGAGGTCTTCTGGGATTTTTTTTTTTTTTCGAAAAATATTTTTCGATTTCGGAAATCCCTCAAATTTCATTGAGATATGTCCTAATGTGTTCTTAAAACTTAAATCAACAATCAGAATTAATATCCAAAAGTTATTTCATTTTATCTGGTAGGAACTGTATATAAACCCTTATTGTTGATTAACATGGCCTATATAGGCACATATCTGTAACTATCACAAAGACAAATAAAGACCATTTGAAATTGAAATTGAAATTGAACACTGAAGCCAAGCAGCGTCGGGCGCGGTTAGTACTTGGATGGGTGACCGCTTGGGAACACCGCGTGCTGTAAGCTTTTTTTTTACGTTCTGCATCGGTCTGCCGAGATAACGTGGTGCATCGGTATGATCGAGTTTACGTTCTGCATCGGTAAGATCGAGATTACGTGATGCATCGGTAAGATTGAGATTACGTGGTGCATCGGTAAGATCGAGTTTACGTGGTGCATCGGTAAGATCCAATTCACGTTCTGCATCGGTAAGATCCAGTTCACGTGGTGCATCGGTAAGATCGAGATTACGTGGTGCATCGGTAAGATCGAGTTTACGTGGTGCATCGGTAAGATCCAATTCACGTTCTGCATCGGTAAGATCCAGTTCACGTGGTGCATCGGTAAGATTGAGATTACGTGGTGCATCGGTAAGATCGAGTTTACGTGGTGCATCGGTAAGATCCAATTCACGTTCTGCATCGGTAAGATCCAGT
Organism: Harmonia axyridis; assembly: GCF_914767665.1. Lineage (NCBI taxonomy): Eukaryota > Metazoa > Arthropoda > Insecta > Coleoptera > Coccinellidae > Harmonia > Harmonia axyridis. The sequence continues at coordinate 33,493,345 of NC_059508.1, forward strand.
TCACGTGGTGCATCGGTAAGATTGAGATTACGTGGTGCATCGGTAAGATCGAGTTTACGTGGTGCATCGGTAAGATCCAATTCACGTTCTGCATCGGTAAGATCCAGTTCACGTGGTGCATCGGTAAGATCGAGATTACGTGGTGCATCGGTAAGATCGAGTTTACGTGGTGCATCGGTAAGATCCAATTCACGTTCTGCATCGGTAAGATCCAGTTCACGTGGTGCATCGGTAAGATTGAGATTACGTGGTGCATCGGTAAGATCCAGTTCACGTGGTGCATCGGTAAGATGGAGATTACGTGGTGCATCGGTAAGATCGAGATTACGTGGTGCATCGGTAAGATCTACTTTACGTTCTGCATCGGTCTGCCCTTGTTTACGTGGTGCATCGGTAAGATCGAGATTACGTGAAGCATCGGTATGATCGAGTTTACGTTCTGCATCGGTCTGCCCGATATTACGTGGTGCATCGGTCTGCCCTAGTTTACGTGGTGCATCGGTTTGGACTTAGAGATATATTTTCGACGTGAAAATGTTCCGATACAACTTTTGAACCAGGATAGTTAGAGAGATGATTTTTTCTGGGATGTACGTGGATCGGGGAATGGATTGTGGGAAATAACTTGCCATGACCGAGGTGTCCTCGAATTTTTTTTTTTTTCGAAAAAAATTTTCTGATTGTGGAATTTTCTCAAATTTGATTTGGTTGCCTCCTAATGTGTTCTAAAAGAGTAAATCAGTAATCGGAATCGAAAAATATTTTTCGGATTTTTTTTTTTTTCGAAAAAAATTTTCTGATCGTGGAATTTCCTCAAATTCGATTTGGTTGCCTTCTAATGTGTTTTTAAAGCGTAAATCAGTAATCAGAATCAATATTCATTGTCGACTTTAATTTTTATAAGGAAAAATGTTCACGTCCTTAAACGCCTCCCCATCATCAGCCCGAGTCCAAGTCGATGTCAGTCCCGAGCGGACGGTGTCAGATACTACCTATCGCCGAGGTCTGGACTTGGCGAGATATTACGACGTGAAATGTTCCGATACAACTTTTGAACCAGGATAGTTAGAGAGATGATTTCTTCTATGTTGTACGTTGATTGTGGAATGAAATACGGAAAATAACTCGCCATGACCGAGGTGATTACGATTTTTTTTTTTTTTCGAAAAAAATTTTCTGATCGTGGAATTTTCTCAAATTTGATTTGGTTGCCTCCTTATATGTTCTAGTAGCGATAATCAACAATCAGAATCAAAATCCATGGTCGGGTTTGATTTTTATAAGGAAAAATGTTCACGTCCTTTTTTACAACCCCGACTCATTGACGATGTTAGAACCGAGCCGGCGGTGTCAGATACGACCGATCGCCCCGGTCCCGATCGTCATTTACGTTGTGCATCGGTCTGCCCGAGATTACGTGGTGCATCGGTATGATCGAGTTTACGTGGTGCATCGGTAAGATCCAATTCACGTTCTGCATCGGTAAGATCCAATTCACGTTCTGCATCGGTAAGATCCAGTTCACGTGGTGCATCGGTAAGATGGAGATTACGTGGTGCATCGGTAAGATCGAGATTACGTGGTGCATCGGTAAGATCTACTTTACGTTCTGCATCGGTCTGCCCTTGTTTACGTGGTGCATCGGTAAGATCGAGATTACGTGAAGCATCGGTATGATCGAGTTTACGTTCTGCATCGGTCTGCCCGATATTACGTGGTGCATCGGTCTGCCCTAGTTTACGTGGTGCATCGGTTTGGACTTAGAGATATATTTTCGACGTGAAAATGTTCCGATACAACTTTTGAACCAGGATAGTTAGAGAGATGATTTTTTCTGGGATGTACGTGGATCGGGGAATGGATTGTGGGAAATAACTTGCCATGACCGAGGTGTCCTCGAATTTTTTTTTTTTTCGAAAAAAATTTTCTGATTGTGGAATTTTCTCAAATTTGATTTGGTTGCCTCCTAATGTGTTCTAAAAGAGTAAATCAGTAATCGGAATCGAAAAATATTTTTCGGATTTTTTTTTTTTTCGAAAAAAATTTTCTGATCGTGGAATTTCCTCAAATTCGATTTGGTTGCCTTCTAATGTGTTTTTAAAGCGTAAATCAGTAATCAGAATCAATATTCATTGTCGACTTTAATTTTTATAAGGAAAAATGTTCACGTCCTTAAACGCCTCCCCATCATCAGCCCGAGTCCAAGTCGATGTCAGTCCCGAGCGGACGGTGTCAGATACTACCTATCGCCGAGGTCTGGACTTGGCGAGATATTACGACGTGAAATGTTCCGATACAACTTTTGAACCAGGATAGTTAGAGAGATGATTTCTTCTATGTTGTACGTTGATTGTGGAATGAAATACGGAAAATAACTCGCCATGACCGAGGTGATTACGATTTTTTTTTTTTTTCGAAAAAAATTTTCTGATCGTGGAATTTTCTCAAATTTGATTTGGTTGCCTCCTTATATGTTCTAGTAGCGATAATCAACAATCAGAATCAAAATCCATGGTCGGGTTTGATTTTTATAAGGAAAAATGTTCACGTCCTTTTTTACAACCCCGACTCATTGACGATGTTAGAACCGAGCCGGCGGTGTCAGATACGACCGATCGCCCCGGTCCCGATCGTCATTTACGTTGTGCATCGGTCTGCCCGAGATTACGTGGTGCATCGGTCTGGACTTAGAGATATATTTTCGACGTGAAAATGTTCCGATACAACTTTTGAACTAGGATAGTTAGAGAGATGATTTTTTCTGGGATGTACGTTGATTGGGGAATGGATTGTGGGAAATAACTTGCCATGACCGAGGTGTTCTCGAATTTTTTTTTTTTTTTCGAAAAAAATTTTCTGATTGTGGAATTTTCTCAAATTTGATTTGGTTGCCTCCTAATGTGTTCTAATAGCGATAATCAACAATCAGAATCAAAATCCATGGTCGGGTTTGATTTTTATAAGGAATAATGTTCACGTCCTTTTTCGCCTATGTTCTTTTTCGACGTGAAAAGTTCCGATACAACTTTTGAACCAGGATAGTTAGAGAGATGATTTTTTCTGGGATGTATGTTGATTGACGTACGAAACTTGGAAAAAAAATAGAAAAGACCGAGGTACTCTAGAAAAAAAATTTATTGAAAATATTTTTTTGATTTCGGAATTAATTCGAAATTCATTCAGATGTCTTCTATCAATATCGCGAAAGAAAAATCAATAATCAGAATCGATATTCATCTAAGATTATTTCCTTTTGGATTGTGTTAACATTCGGTACGATCTTGTCTACGTGATGCATCGGTTTGTTTCTCGGCTCTTGTGAGCAAGTTGGACACTCGAGACGGCCTCCATCGATCGGATTAGGCGGGCTTTAATGTTAACGTGCTGCATCGGTGTGATCTTGTTTACGTCATGCATCGGTATAGCTTTAAATCGCGCCGTAAAGTCGTTCACGTCATGCATCGGTATCTTAAATCGCGCCGAAAAGTCGTTCACGTCATGCATCGGTATCTTAAATCGCGCCGTAAAGTCGTTCACGTCATGCATCGGTATCTTAAATCGAGCCGAAAAGTCGTTCACGTCATGCATCGGTGGCACAAAAAAAAGACGCCGATGCATGACGTGAGCCGACTTTTCGGCGCGATTTAAGATACCGATGCATGACTGTGAACGACTTTTCGGCGCGATTTAAGATACCGATGCATGACGTGAACCGACTTTTCGGCATGAAGTCAGCTAAAATTATCGTGTGCATCTTGGGTCGGTCCACGTACCGTAGATCAGAGAGGGACGACGTACATACATCGGATACATTTGTATCCAACAAGTTACGATCGTCGTCTGATCCAGCGGTAATCGGACCTACTCTCGTGAATTTATTTTGCCCCTTGAATAATTTTGTACCGATGCACGACGTGAAGTCGACTTTTCGGCATGGTTTAAGCTAAAATTATCGTGTGCATCTTGGGTAGGCCCACTTACTACAGATCAGAGAGGGACGACGTACATACATCGGATACATTCGTATCCAACAAGTTACAATCGTCGTCTGATCCAGCGGTAATCGG
>NC_059508.1:33507411-33517411 GCF_914767665.1 Harmonia axyridis
TATACCGATGCATGTCGTTAACACCTAGTCCGCCTCGTCCGATCTATCTAAACAGTCTCGACGCACCCAACACTCTTTCAAAGTCGGATTACTCGGACTCAATCTGAAAATGGACCGATGCATGACGTCAACACTTAGCCCGCCTCGTCTGATCTATCTAAGCCATCTCGACCCACCCAACACGCCTTCCAAGTCGGATCACTCGGACTTCGATCTGAAAATCTCCGGACTCATTTTTATGAATATCCCCAGTCAGTAAGAACGTTATTTCGCCAATATATACCAACAATAAACCATATTCCAATAGCTGAACCAAAAATATAATTCCCGATCCAAACGTTCTGCATCGCCCAACGCGACCACCTTCCCTATATATGTCAGGAGAGCACAGGGTTCCCCTCCAGACAACACTTACGCTCTATCCCCGACTCTCGGTCGATCGATAGGCCAGGTCAGCGGTGTCTGTTTCGGCCGAAGCTCGGACTTTGGTCAAAATGTTCCGATACAAAATTTGAACCAAGATAGATACAGATATGATTCCTTCTTAAATATACGTTGATTATCGAACAGAATATGGTAAATATTTTGCGATGACCGAGGATTTCATGAATTTTTTTTTTTTTTCGAAAAAATTTTCTATTATCGGAATTTCCTCAAATTTCATTTGGTTGCCTCCTAATGCTTATTAAAAATGATAACCAACAATCAGAATCATTATTTATCATTTATTTCAATTTTTATAATGAAAAACGTTCACGTCCTTTCGCGCCTCTCGATCGTCGTTTACGTGATGCATCGGTCAGCCCTAGTTTACGTGGTGCATCGGTAAGATCGAGTTCACGTTCTGCATCGGTCTGCCCGAGTTTACGTGGTGCATCGGTAAGATCGAGATTACGTGGTGCATCGGTAAGATCGAGTTCACGTTCTGCATCGGTCTGCCTGAGTTTACGTGGTGCATCGGTATGATCGAGTTTACGTTCTGCATCGGTGTGATCTAGTTTACGTTGTGCATCGGTAAGATCGAGATTACGTGAAGCATCGGTATGATCGAGTTTACGTTCTGCATCGGTCTGGACTCTGAGATATATTTTCGACGTGAAAATGTTCCGATACAACTTTTGAACCAGGATAGTTAGAGAGATGATTTTTTCTGGGATGTACGTTGATTGGGGAATGGATTGTGGAAAATAACTTGCCATGACCGAGGTGTTCTCGAATTTTTTTTTTTTTTCGAAAAATATTTTCTGATTTTGGATTTCACTCAAATTTGATTTCGTTGCCTTCTAATGTGTTCTAAAAGAGTAAATCAGTAATCAGAATCGAAAAATATTTTTCGGATTTTTTTTTTTTTGAAAAAAAATTTTCTGATTTTGGAATTTCCTCAAATTTGATTTGGTTGCCTTCTAATGTGTTTTTAAAGCGTAAATCAGTAATCAGAATCAATATTCATTGTCGACTTTAATTTTTATAAGGAAAAATGTTCACGTCCTTAAACGCCTCCCCATCATTAGCCCGAGTCCAAGTCGATGTCAGTCCCGAGCGGACGGTGTCAGATACTACCTATCGCCCCGGTCTGGACTTGGCGAGGTATTTCGACGTGAAATGTTCCGATACAACTTTTGAACCAGGATAGTTAGAGAGATAATTTCTTCTATGTTGTACGTTGATTGTGGAATGGATTGTGGGAAATAACTTGCCATGACCCAGGTGTTCTTGAATTTTTTTTTTTTTCGAAAAAAATTTTCTGATCTTGAAATTTCCTCAAATCTGATTGCGTTGCCTTCTAATGTGTACTAAAAGAGTAAATCAGTAATCAGAATCAATATTCATTGTCGACTTTAATTTTTATAAGGAAAAATGTTCACGTCCTTAAACGCCTCTCCATCGTTACCCCGACTCCAAGACGATGTTAGACCGGAGCGGACGGTGTCAAATGCGACCGATCTCCCCGGTCTGGACTTAGCGAGATATTCCGACGTGAAATGTTCCGATACAAAAATTTAACTGTGATAGTTAGAGAGATGGTTCCTTTTGTGATGTACGTTGATTGTGTAATAGAATATGGAAATAAACTTGAGATGACCGAGGTCTTCTGGGATTTTTTTTTTTTTTCGAAAAATATTTTTCGATTTCGGAAATCCCTCAAATTTCATTGAGATATGTCCTAATGTGTTCTTAAAACTTAAATCAACAATCAGAATTAATATCCAAAAGTTATTTCATTTTTTATAAGGAAAAACGTTCACGTCCTTTCCGCTCCCAAAAAGTGAGATATCATAGAAAATATCGCTATATTTGTTGTTTACGGCCATACCACGCTGAAATTGCCAGTTCTCGTCAGAACACTGTGCTGAGAGGTTATACCCAAAATCGCTCCGTAGAGATAGTTGTGGAATTTGTGAACGTTAAAACTGACCTGTGAAAGTGACCGTTGTGTTAGACCAGACGGCGCCAAGCCGCATTCCAGAGCCAAGAATAGACTGAGTGAGTGACGAAATTTTACCTGCTCGGGTCCGAAAGGCCCTGAAACGGCCGAGTTTCGCGTGAAACCGACCGCTTTTGAATTCCTTTTTGAAAGGAATTTCAAAAATTTTATCAGAACTTTATTAAAATGATGGACGACCAGGAAATGAAACTCCCTTCAGATTCATCTGATAATGAAACTGACCCCCCGAGAGTCGCCAAAAAGAGAAGTCGAGTTGGAGATGTGGAAAACCCAAACTTCACGCATCCAACAACATCTATCAGGAAAAGGAAGGACAAAAAGACAATCCCTGTAGAAATCAAAAATAAATTTAACTACCTCAATCCAAATGAGGTAGAAGTCAATGCAGCAGTCAATGAAATTAGGAAAAATCAACGGAAACCCCCGCCAATAGTGGTCAACGGCGTTTTCAAAAAACATAACAAAACGGTGGCCGACATAACGAAAGTTATAAATGGCAAATTTTATATTAAATACAGTGCCATGAACTCCACCGTCTACACCGAGACGGTAGAAGACAGAAAGAAGCTTGAAAAATATTTTGATGAAAACGACGTGAAATACCACACTTACACCCCAAGGGAAGAAAAAACTCATGCTTTTACGCTGAGGGGTCTGGATTCTGATCCAGACCTGGAAGAGATTAAAACTGAACTCCAGGAACTAGGAATTCCGGTTGTGGAAATCCACAAACTAAAAGCAACGAAATCACCGGCGTACATGGTCGTCACCGGAAATACGATAACGCTCCGGAAAATACAGAAGGAAGTCCGCGTTATTAATTATACAGCCGTTCGGTGGAACAAATATTACACAAAAAGGGAAGTAATCCAATGTCACAACTGCCAGATGTGGGGACATGCCACGGCCAACTGCCATAGGACCCCAAACTGCCTCAAGTGCGCGGAAAATCACGCGACTCGCGAGTGCCCAAAATCTATGAATACGCCGGCAAAGTGCGCGAACTGTTTCGGGAGTCACCCCGCAAACAGTACCGAGTGCGCGATTTACGTGAACATCTGCAACCGCAGGGCGAGGAACGCCAAAACCGCCGCCCCTGCCGCCCCCAAAGTTTACCGCGAAGCTCCAATCCCGGCCGTGAATGTCTGGGAAGAAAGGAGAAAGGCCCAAGAGGCCAAACAAAAACCGGTAAGTGGCATGGCCAACCCCCAAACCACCCCCAAAACCCCAACTTCCCCCCCAACAAACAAAACTCATGACACAAATAACACAAATAACTTCCAAAACGCGTTTTACGAGCTGAAAAGCGAGTTCAACAGACTGAACCAATACGTGGACATACGACAACTACTGACAGACGTCAAAAGACTCAACCAGCAGCTGCAAAATGCAAGCCCCGCCGAAAGAAAGTACGTCATACTGGAATTCTTCCTCAATTTAAATGACTAAGTCATTAAAAATCGCGACTTGGAACGCGAATGGAGTCTCCCAAAAATTCCTGGAGATCTCCAATTTTCTAAATTACAACCAAATAGACATACTGACTATCAACGAGACAAAACTGAAAAACAACCACAAATTTTTCATTAAAGGATACCAGACATATAGGCAAGACAGACAAGACAACTCTGGATTCGGTGGAATCGCTATACTAGTAAAGAACCTTATCGCATCCACCATTTTGCCTACCATCAACTGCACAATAGAGAACGCTAGCGTCCAGATTGATGGCAACTTAATCATAACGGCGGTGTATAATAGCCCCAGTCGCAAATTCAGTACCAACTGCCTAAGATTCCTATTTTCTAGGAAAAATAAAGTAATAGTTCTAGGCGATCTAAATGCTAAACACGAAGAATGGAACTGCAACTGCAGAAACACCAATGGAAATCGTCTATTCAGTTTCCTTGAAGCTAATGATGACGTAATTTTGAACATCCCTAACGGACACACTCATTTTCCAGACAATGGAAAAGCTCCGAGTACTATCGATTTAATACTCACTAAGAATATTAACTTGAATAGTATCCCGGACGCGAGTTGTCAGTTAGGGTCCGATCATAATCCAGTGATCTTCTCGGTCAATTATAGCAGCGAAAGAAACCCAACAAAATTAGTGTACGACTATTCGAACGCTGATTGGGCAAAATTTCGTACAATATTAGATAGTAAAATAACTATCAACAATGAAATCGAAACTGCTTCCGACATCGAACGGGAAATTGAAAAGTTTACGAAGGCCCTCAAGTACGCCCGCGATAAAACAATTTCCAAAAAACCGAGAGCTGAAGTAGCAGAAAAACTACCAGCCCATATTATCGACTTGATCAAGTTCAGGAATAAAATCAGAAAAAGGTGGCAATCCCACCAAAGACAAGTCGATAAAACACTCTTAAACTCATACACCCGCGAAATCCGAAACCACATAAAAATTTTCCAGAACGAAAGATGGGAACAGAAAATCTCCAGGCTAAATTCTAATAACAAAGATCTCTGGAAAACAGTCAAATCCAGTATTCAAAAATTCTCCCAAGTTCCCATCTTGGTCCAAAATTCCGCGAATTACATCACCGATAAAGAAAAAGCGGACGTACTTGCGGAAAACTTCGAAACCGCTCACCACATATCCCAGACCGATAGTCCAGAACAAGCAGACATACGGAAAAGAGTGGAAGACTTTATAAATTCGAACCGCTTCGTAAAGCCCGAAAATCATCTATTAACAAATCCATCGGAAATACGGGACGAAATTAAAAAGCTTCCACTAAACAAAGCTCCAGGAAAGGACGAAGTGGACAATAGACTGATCCGGAACCTATCCAGAAAGGCCATAGTTCAACTGAACTACATCATAAACGCTGTATTCAAATTTCAACACTGGCCTAGCTGTTGGAAAACAGCAGTAGTAACCCCTATCCCCAAAGCCGGGAAAGTCACAACTTCTCCCGGCAACTACCGTCCGATCAGTCTACTGTCTAACCTCAGCAAGCTGACCGAGAAAATCCTGTTAGGAAAAATAAAACAAGTTATGAAAAACAATAAAATTCGCGATGACCATCAATTTGGCTTCAAGGAAAAACACAGCTCGACACAGCAAATCTGCCGAATCGTAGTTGACGTAATAAATAGTTTCAATAATAAAAACCACACGGTCATGCTCCTCCTCGACATCGAAAAGGCGTTCGACAAAGTTTGGATAGAGGGGCTGACCTACAAATTAATAAAACTTAAATTCCCGAAATTCCTCATAAAGACCATTTACTCATATCTCAATAACAGAAAATTCATAGTACGCGTAGGGAATGAAACATCCGCGCCCAAAAATATAAAAGCAGGAATTGTGCAGGGATCAGTCCTTGGACCTAGATTATTCAATATCTACGTCCAGGATATCCCGAAACATAACAAAACAAAAATCGCCCTCTTCGCGGATGACACGGCCATATATGCCCACTCATCCAGCGCTGAAGACGCCAATCGCGAGCTGAAAAACCATCTCGAAGTACTTATCAATTACTTCGACAGATGGAAAATAAAACTGAATGAGACCAAAGCAGAGCAGATCGTGTTTAGCAGAAGACGGAATGAAAAAGTAATCTTAGACAAATTAAAAATCAATAATACGGAAATTGCTCCAAAAAGCTCCGTTAAGTACCTGGGCATTGAATTGGACGAAAGGCTAAATTTCCACCGCCATATCAAAGCACAAATCCATAAAGGATACGCCATCAAAAAGATACTGCATCCTCTATTGTGCAGTAAAAGTATGCTGAATGAAAAAAACAAATTGCTCATTTACAAAACATACATCCGGCCAGTAGTCACATACGCTGCGCCGGCATTTTGTCACCTTAGGCCCTTTCCAATAAGGCCCATTCAAAACCTTCAAAACAAAATCCTAAGATTGGCCTTGAGCAAGCCGTATTACACTAGGATATCCAAACTACATGAACTCGCGGATATTCCAACCATCCGCGAGTACCTAAACAAAGTATCTAGCGATTTCTACGAATTCCAGTGTAAATCCAACGCACTGACAAGACAAATTACGAAAACGCGACTCCACGCATCCCCTCACCCCCTCCCGTACCAATTCCTTCCCATATTCCTTAAACCTCCCTAAAAACCCACCCCAAACACCCAAAAACCCCTATGAAAACCGCCATCTTCCAAGACCGGCCATGTCACATACCGACATTTTGAAAAATATGTCTTGACGACGAATCACAACGAAAGGTAGCGGCAGCCAATGCGAATGGCGTATCCATCGCCCTGTTATCGTAACAACCAATCGGTCCTACGGGTACTAGACCCAACAGCGACACGAACGGTGCTACGAGAAATGGGGACTGGCCACGACTAGCAAATGGCGGCCGTTAGCTGAATTGAGAATCGCCGTTTAGCATAACGGGAACCCCTTCCCAGACATGTATATAAAATTGTATATAAAAATTTATAAATGCTAAAACTGTACATAACTGTATATATATATCCCCAACCCACCCCCCATCCCTCCCCAAATTATTTATATCAGGTTTTTTATTCCTAAATTTTTCCTGAAAATCCCCTATTATAATAAAATAAATAAATATACGATATCAAACAAAAATTCCCAAACACCCTGAAATTACTTAAAAATTTTTTATTATATGTATATGAAATGTAACTGATAATACCAGAATTATCTGGTAGGAACTGTATATAAACCCTTATTGTTGATTAACATGGCCTATATAGGCACATATCTGTAACTATCACAAAGACAAATAAAGCCCATTTGAAATTGAAATTGAAATTGAACACTGAAGCCAAGCAGCGTCGGGCGCGGTTAGTACTTGGATGGGTGACCGCTTGGGAACACCGCGTGCTGTAAGCTTTTTTTTTACGTTCTGCATCGGTCTGCCGAGATAACGTGGTGCATCGGTATGATCGAGTTTACGTTCTGCATCGGTAAGATCGAGATTACGTGATGCATCGGTAAGATTGAGATTACGTGGTGCATCGGTAAGATCGAGTTTACGTGGTGCATCGGTAAGATCCAATTCACGTTCTGCATCGGTAAGATCCAGTTCACGTGGTGCATCGGTAAGATCGAGATTACGTGGTGCATCGGTAAGATCGAGTTTACGTGGTGCATCGGTAAGATCCAATTCACGTTCTGCATCGGTAAGATCCAGTTCACGTGGTGCATCGGTAAGATTGAGATTACGTGGTGCATCGGTAAGATCGAGTTTACGTGGTGCATCGGTAAGATCCAATTCACGTTCTGCATCGGTAAGATCCAGTTCACGTGGTGCATCGGTAAGATTGAGATTACGTGGTGCATCGGTAAGATCGAGTTTACGTGGTGCATCGGTAAGATCCAATTCACGTTCTGCATCGGTAAGATCCAGTTCACGTGGTGCATCGGTAAGATCGAGATTACGTGGTGCATCGGTAAGATCGAGTTTACGTGGTGCATCGGTAAGATCCAATTCACGTTCTGCATCGGTAAGATCCAGTTCACGTGGTGCATCGGTAAGATTGAGATTACGTGGTGCATCGGTAAGATCCAGTTCACGTGGTGCATCGGTAAGATGGAGATTACGTGGTGCATCGGTAAGATCGAGATTACGTGGTGCATCGGTAAGATCTACTTTACGTTCTGCATCGGTCTGCCCTTGTTTACGTGGTGCATCGGTAAGATCGAGATTACGTGAAGCATCGGTATGATCGAGTTTACGTTCTGCATCGGTCTGCCCGATATTACGTGGTGCATCGGTCTGCCCTAGTTTACGTGGTGCATCGGTTTGGACTTAGAGATATATTTTCGACGTGAAAATGTTCCGATACAACTTTTGAACCAGGATAGTTAGAGAGATGATTTTTTCTGGGATGTACGTGGATCGGGGAATGGATTGTGGGAAATAACTTGCCATGACCGAGGTGTCCTCGAATTTTTTTTTTTTTCGAAAAAAATTTTCTGATTGTGGAATTTTCTCAAATTTGATTTGGTTGCCTCCTAATGTGTTCTAAAAGAGTAAATCAGTAATCGGAATCGAAAAATATTTTTCGGATTTTTTTTTTTTTCGAAAAAAATTTTCTGATCGTGGAATTTCCTCAAATTCGATTTGGTTGCCTTCTAATGTGTTTTTAAAGCGTAAATCAGTAATCAGAATCAATATTCATTGTCGACTTTAATTTTTATAAGGAAAAATGTTCACGTCCTTAAACGCCTCCCCATCATCAGCCCGAGTCCAAGTCGATGTCAGTCCCGAGCGGACGGTGTCAGATACTACCTATCGCCGAGGTCTGGACTTGGCGAGATATTACGACGTGAAATGTTCCGATACAACTTTTGAACCAGGATAGTTAGAGAGATGATTTCTTCTATGTTGTACGTTGATTGTGGAATGAAATACGGAAAATAACTCGCCATGACCGAGGTGATTACGATTTTTTTTTTTTTTCGAAAAAAATTTTCTGATCGTGGAATTTTCTCAAATTTGATTTGGTTGCCTCCTTATATGTTCTAGTAGCGATAATCAACAATCAGAATCAAAATCCATGGTCGGGTTTGATTTTTATAAGGAAAAATGTTCACGTCCTTTTTTACAACCCCGACTCATTGACGATGTTAGAACCGAGCCGGCGGTGTCAGATACGACCGATCGCCCCGGTCCCGATCGTCATTTACGTTGTGCATCGGTCTGCCCGAGATTACGTGGTGCATCGGTATGATCGAGTTTACGTGGTGCATCGGTAAGATCCAATTCACGTTCTGCATCGGTAAGATCCAATTCACGTTCTGCATCGGTAAGATCCAGTTCACGTGGTGCATCGGTAAGATGGAGATTACGTGGTGCATCGGTAAGATCGAGATTACGTGGTGCATCGGTAAGATCTACTTTACGTTCTGCATCGGTCTGCCCTTGTTTACGTGGTGCATCGGTAAGATCGAGATTACGTGAAGCATCGGTATGATCGAGTTTACGTTCTGCATCGGTCTGCCCGATATTACGTGGTGCATCGGTCTGCCCTAGTTTACGTGGTGCATCGGTTTGGACTTAGAGATATATTTTCGACGTGAAAATGTTCCGATACAACTTTTGAACCAGGATAGTTAGAGAGATGATTTTTTCTGGGATGTACGTGGATCGGGGAATGGATTGTGGGAAATAACTTGCCATGACCGAGGTGTCCTCGAATTTTTTTTTTTTTCGAAAAAAATTTTCTGATTGTGGAATTTTCTCAAATTTGATTTGGTTGCCTCCTAATGTGTTCTAATAGCGATAATCAACAATCAGAATCAAAATCCATGGTCGGGTTTGATTTTTATAAGGAATAATGTTCACGTCCTTTTTCGCCTATGTTCTTTTTCGACGTGAAAAGTTCCGATACAACTTTTGAACCAGGATAGTTAGAGAGATGATTTTTTCTGGGATGTATGTTGATTGACGTACGAAACTTGGAAAAAAAATAGAAAAGACCGAGGTACTCTAGAAAAAAAATTTATTGAAAATATTTTTTTGATTTCGGAATTAATTCGAAATTCATTCAGATGTCTTCTATCAA
>NC_059508.1:33522411-33524911 GCF_914767665.1 Harmonia axyridis
ACGTCAATGACCGCAACATAAACCGAGCGTAGTTTCTTGCGGTGACTCCGCAGGACCAGGTCTAGCAGGTAAGTATTACTGGCGCACCCGTCCATGCGTCTAAACGCCCTTTGACGGTTATCCAGCTCGATATTGCGGTCAAGACGCTGCGCCAGTATCTTATGAAGGCATCGAGTGATCACCGAGGACACCGTGATCGGCCTGAACTCACTTGGCTCCCTTGGATCATCCTTTTTAGGGATGAAGACCGTTCTAGACTCTAACAGTCTATCAGGTGGTCGGTCGCAGAGCAGGACCAAGTTGAATAGTCGGACCAAGATGTTCGGGTCCATCCTCATCAACTCGGCCGCAGCGACCCCGTCTGGGCCAGGAGAGGAATTCCTCTCGACATAATTCGCCCTAACCTCTTCCTCCGTGATAGGGTCCCCCAAGCCGCTCAACGGAGATGTCGATGGTGGAAGTTGGGGAGAGTTGTTGTTCCCTCTCGTGAATACTTGTCTCCAGTATGGGATCATGACATTCTCCGGTAGAGGTGGAGCATCGACGATATTTCCCAAGACGGCATGAACCGCTCTCACCGGATTCAGAGACCAGTTTCTCTGGACACGCCGATACTGCCGCCTGCGTTCTCTGCGCTTTGACAAAGTATGGCCCTGACTGGGCTGTCGAGCAGCAGGAACTCTTTGAGCTGGCAAGGGAAACCTCCTATCCAAGAAATCGGCCAGCATGCTCCGAAGATCGATTGCGGAGCAATGGCGTGCTTGGGAGCAGATGTCAACCAGTTGCTCCTCAACTGGGGTCCCGGCAGCCGGAGGGTCGAGGACCCCAAGAAAATCGATGATTCGAGATCTGAAGTCCCCGACGTGCTCGACCACCCGCCCGTCGGGATCTTGATCTATCGGAGGAGGATCGACTTGCCTCAGTTGTTCGAGGAATCGTGAAACGAGTAATTTGTAGGCTGGGGACTTTCGGTGACTCTTAATGGAGTCAAAAGATCTACCTTCGAAAGCCCTATGTAATGCCTGGTTGATGAAGCGCTCTCCCGCTATCACCAACTCAGCTTCACGCCTAGCTAAAATAGCCGATTCCTCCTCGGTCCATCGTCGCCTGACATCGACGTTTTGACCCAGCTCCCGGGCATCACTCCAGTCCGGGTGAGCCCTGCGGTGATGAACACCGCGACCAGTCGAAGTTGTGAATGACCGGTTACAACCTGGGAAAAGGCAAATAAAGGAACTCGGACCAGCACCAGCCAGCCCCGAGTCCGCAGCAACAGCCGCACCAGTTGGTTGGGGTGGACCAGCGGGCCCACCCCGAGGGTTCCGAGGCCTTCTTAAATTATTTGCACCAACTGTTCTTCGGGTGGGGGGCTGGTAACCCCCCACCCTGCTTGCCATTGCCTGCTATCAGCCGCCCAAATATTTGGACGTTACCGACTCTCACCACGAGGAGGTTGCAGGTTGGACTTAAGAGAGTCATAGTTACTCCCGCCGTTTACCCGCGCTTTTTTGAATTTCTTCACGTTGACATTCAGAGCACTGGGCAGAAATCACATTGCGTCAACACCCGCTGGGGCCATCGCAATGCTTTGTTTTAATTAGACAGTCGGATTCTCCCAGTCCGTGCCAGTTCTGAGTTGATTGTTAGATGACGGCCGCAGAGATTACCCAGAGCACCCTTGCGAGCACTCACGGGGTCTCGAAGCTTGACGATTCCGCGGGAGGCCAAGACGCGGGACCGAGCTCGGATCAAACGTAACGCAAGCGAAACGCATCACCTCGCCCAGGCCCGGTACGTTAGCCGTGACCCACTTCCCCAACAAGCCCGACACGCCACAATCCTCAGAGCCAATCCTTATCCCGAAGTTACGGATCTAATTTGCCGACTTCCCTTACCTACATTATTCTATCGACTAGAGGCTCTTTACCTTGGAGACCAGCTGCGGATATGGGTACGAGCCGGCGCGACGCCTACAC
Source organism: Harmonia axyridis (assembly GCF_914767665.1). Classification (NCBI taxonomy): domain Eukaryota; kingdom Metazoa; phylum Arthropoda; class Insecta; order Coleoptera; family Coccinellidae; genus Harmonia; species Harmonia axyridis. Next base: position 33,524,388 of record NC_059508.1, read on the forward strand.
GTGGCCCTCTCCCGGATTTTCAAGGTCCGAGGAGAAGATCCGGACACCGCCGCAAATGCGGTGCTCTTCGCGTTCCAAACCATATCTCCCTGCTAGAGGATTCCATGGAACTCGAACGCTTATGCAGAAAAGAAAACTCTTCCCGGATCTCTCGACGGCGTCTCCGGGTCCTTTTGGGTTGCCCCGACGAACTCTCTTACGAGGGCCCGGTTTAATTTCGGTTCCGCTGCCGGGTTCCGGAATAGGAACCGGATTCCCTTTCGCCCGACGGGCGTGCGTCACGCGTCAAGATGCATAGCATTTCTGCCACCACTTATAAACACGATTAACAACGCCACATCAACATCGGCTTTCGCCTAGGGCTTAGGATCGACTGACTCGTGTGCAACGGCTGTTCACACGAAACCCTTCTCCACCTCAGCTCTCCAGGGCCTCGCTGGAGTATTTGCTACTACCACCAAGATCTGCACCGAAGGCGGCTCCAGACGGCCTCACGGCCAGCCCTTCTGCGCTCACCTCCGCGA
>NC_059508.1:33532411-33534587 GCF_914767665.1 Harmonia axyridis
AATGAAAAACGTTCACGTCCTTTCGCGCCTCTCGATCGTCGTTTACGTGATGCATCGGTCAGCCCTAGTTTACGTGGTGCATCGGTAAGATCGAGTTCACGTTCTGCATCGGTCTGCCCGAGTTTACGTGGTGCATCGGTAAGATCGAGATTACGTGGTGCATCGGTAAGATCGAGTTCACGTTCTGCATCGGTCTGCCTGAGTTTACGTGGTGCATCGGTATGATCGAGTTTACGTTCTGCATCGGTGTGATCTAGTTTACGTTGTGCATCGGTAAGATCGAGATTACGTGAAGCATCGGTATGATCGAGTTTACGTTCTGCATCGGTCTGGACTCTGAGATATATTTTCGACGTGAAAATGTTCCGATACAACTTTTGAACCAGGATAGTTAGAGAGATGATTTTTTCTGGGATGTACGTTGATTGGGGAATGGATTGTGGAAAATAACTTGCCATGACCGAGGTGTTCTCGAATTTTTTTTTTTTTTCGAAAAATATTTTCTGATTTTGGATTTCACTCAAATTTGATTTCGTTGCCTTCTAATGTGTTCTAAAAGAGTAAATCAGTAATCAGAATCGAAAAATATTTTTCGGATTTTTTTTTTTTTGAAAAAAAATTTTCTGATTTTGGAATTTCCTCAAATTTGATTTGGTTGCCTTCTAATGTGTTTTTAAAGCGTAAATCAGTAATCAGAATCAATATTCATTGTCGACTTTAATTTTTATAAGGAAAAATGTTCACGTCCTTAAACGCCTCCCCATCATTAGCCCGAGTCCAAGTCGATGTCAGTCCCGAGCGGACGGTGTCAGATACTACCTATCGCCCCGGTCTGGACTTGGCGAGGTATTTCGACGTGAAATGTTCCGATACAACTTTTGAACCAGGATAGTTAGAGAGATGATTTCTTCTATGTTGTACGTTGATTGTGGAATGGATTGTGGGAAATAACTTGCCATGACCCAGGTGTTCTTGAATTTTTTTTTTTTTCGAAAAAAATTTTCTGATCTTGAAATTTCCTCAAATCTGATTGCGTTGCCTTCTAATGTGTACTAAAAGAGTAAATCAGTAATCAGAATCAATATTCATTGTCGACTTTAATTTTTATAAGGAAAAATGTTCACGTCCTTAAACGCCTCTCCATCGTTACCCCGACTCCAAGACGATGTTAGACCGGAGCGGACGGTGTCAAATGCGACCGATCTCCCCGGTCTGGACTTAGCGAGATATTCCGACGTGAAATGTTCCGATACAAAAATTTAACTGTGATAGTTAGAGAGATGGTTCCTTTTGTGATGTACGTTGATTGTGTAATAGAATATGGAAATAAACTTGAGATGACCGAGGTCTTCTGGGATTTTTTTTTTTTTTCGAAAAATATTTTTCGATTTCGGAAATCCCTCAAATTTCATTGAGATATGTCCTAATGTGTTCTTAAAACTTAAATCAACAATCAGAATTAATATCCAAAAGTTATTTCATTTTTTATAAGGAAAAACGTTCACGTCCTTTCCGCTCCCAAAAAGTGAGATATCATAGAAAATATCGCTATATTTGTTGTTTACGGCCATACCACGCTGAAATTGCCAGTTCTCGTCAGAACACTGAAGCCAAGCAGCGTCGGGCGCGGTTAGTACTTGGATGGGTGACCGCTTGGGAACACCGCGTGCTGTAAGCTTTTTTTTTACGTTCTGCATCGGTCTGCCGAGATAACGTGGTGCATCGGTATGATCGAGTTTACGTTCTGCATCGGTAAGATCGAGATTACGTGATGCATCGGTAAGATTGAGATTACGTGGTGCATCGGTAAGATCGAGTTTACGTGGTGCATCGGTAAGATCCAATTCACGTTCTGCATCGGTAAGATCCAGTTCACGTGGTGCATCGGTAAGATCGAGATTACGTGGTGCATCGGTAAGATCGAGTTTACGTGGTGCATCGGTAAGATCCAATTCACGTTCTGCATCGGTAAGATCCAGTTCACGTGGTGCATCGGTAAGATTGAGATTACGTGGTGCATCGGTAAGATCGAGTTTACGTGGTGCATCGGTAAGATCCAATTCACGTTCTGCATCGGTAAGATCCAGTTCACGTGGTGCATCGGTAAGATTGAGATTACGTGGTGCATCGGTAAGATCGAGTTTACGTGGTGCATCGGTAAGATCCAATTCACGTT
>NC_059508.1:33534787-33537287 GCF_914767665.1 Harmonia axyridis
TCTGACGAGAACTGGCAATTTCAGCGTGGTATGGCCGTAAACAACATATATTGCGATATTTTCTATGATATCTCACTTTTTGGGAGCGGAAAGGACGTGAACGTTTTTCCTCATAAAAAATGAAATAACTTTTGGATATTAATTCTGATTGTTGATTTAAGCTTTAAGAACACATTAGGACATATCTCAATGAAATTTGAGGGATTTCCGAAATCGAAAAATATTTTTCGAAAAAAAAAAAAAATCCCAGAAGACCTCGGTCATCTCAAGTTTATTTCCATATTCTATTACACAATCAACGTACATCACAAAAGGAACCATCTCTCTAACTATCACAGTTAAATTTTTGTATCGGAACATTTCACGTCGGAATATCTCGCTAAGTCCAGACCGGGGAGATCGGTCGCATTTGACACCGTCCGCTCCGGTCTAACATCGTCTTGGAGTCGGGGTAACGATGGAGAGGCGTTTAAGGACGTGAACATTTTTCCTTATAAAAATTAAAGTCGACAATGAATATTGATTCTGATTACTGATTTACTCTTTTAGAACACATTAGAAGGCAACGCAATCAGATTTGAGGAAATTTCAAGATCAGAAAATTTTTTTCGAAAAAAAAAAAAATTCAAGAACACCTGGGTCATGGCAAGTTATTTCCCACAATCCATTCCACAATCAACGTACAACATAGAAGAAATCATCTCTCTAACTATCCTGGTTCAAAAGTTGTATCGGAACATTTCACGTCGAAATACCTCGCCAAGTCCAGACCGGGGCGATAGGTAGTATCTGACACCGTCCGCTCGGGACTGACATCGACTTGGACTCGGGCTAATGATGGGGAGGCGTTTAAGGACGTGAACATTTTTCCTTATAAAAATTAAAGTCGACAATGAATATTGATTCTGATTACTGATTTACGCTTTAAAAACACATTAGAAGGCAACCAAATCAAATTTGAGGAAATTCCAAAATCAGAAAATTTTTTTTAAAAAAAAAAAAAATCCGAAAAATATTTTTCGATTCTGATTACTGATTTACTCTTTTAGAACACATTAGAAGGCAACGAAATCAAATTTGAGTAAAATCCAAAATCAGAAAATATTTTTCGAAAAAAAAAAAAAATTCGAGAACACCTCGGTCATGGCAAGTTATTTTCCACAATCCATTCCCCAATCAACGTACATCCCAGAAAAAATCATCTCTCTAACTATCCTGGTTCAAAAGTTGTATCGGAACATTTTCACGTCGAAAATATATCTCTAAGTCCAGACCGATGCAGAACGTAAACTCGATCATACCGATGCTTCACGTAATCTCGATCTTACCGATGCACAACGTAAACTAGATCACACCGATGCAGAACGTAAACTCGATCTCACCGATGCACCACGTGAACTGGATCTTACCGATGCAGAACGTGAATTGGATCTTACCGATGCACCACGTAAACTCGATCTTACCGATGCACCACGTAATCTCGATCTTACCGATGCACCACGTGAACTGGATCTTACCGATGCAGAACGTGAACTCGATCTTACCGATGCACCACGTAAACTAGGGCTGACCGATGCATCACGTAAACGACGATCGAGAGGCGCGAAAGGACGTGAACGTTTTTCATTATAAAAATTGAAATAAATGATAAATAATGATTCTGATTGTTGATTATCGTTTTTAATATGCATTAGTAGGCAACCAAATGAAATTTGAGGAAATTCCGATAACAGAAAATTTTTTCGAAAAAAAAAAAAATTCATGAAATCCTCGGTCATCGCAAAATATTTACCATATTCTGTTCGATAATCAACGTATATTTAAGAAGGAATCATATCTGTATCTATCTTGGTTCAAATTTTGTATCGGAACATTTTGACCAAAGTCCGAGCTTCGGCCGAAACAGACACCGCTGACCTGGCCTATCGATCGACCGAGAGTCGGGGATAGAGCGTAAGTGTTGTCTGGAGGGGAACCCTGTGCTCTCCTGACATATATAGGGAAGGTGGTCGCGTTGGGCGATGCAGAACGTTTGGATCGGGAATTATATTTTTGGTTCAGCTATTGGAATATGGTTTATTGTTGGTATATATTGGCGAAATAACGTTCTTACTGACTGGGGATATTCATAAAAATGAGTCCGGAGATTTTCAGATCGAAGTCCGAGTGATCCGACTTGGAAGGCGTGTTGGGTGGGTCGAGATGGCTTAGATCGATCAGACGAGGCGGGCTAAGTGTTGACGTCATGCATCGGTCCATTTTCAGATTGAGTCCGAGTAATCCGACTTTGAAAGAGTGTTGGGTGCGTCGAGACTGTTTAGATAGATCGGACGAGGCGGACTAGGTGTTAACGACATGCATCGGTATATTTTCTGATCGGAGTCCGAAGAAATCGGCCCTAGTAGGCGCAGCGGACGGTCGAGACGGCCTCGGTGGGTCGGATCGATCGGGAAAAGTTTGCTAAATCGTGTCTGGAGGGGAACCTTGGGTTCTCCTGACA
>NC_059508.1:33549787-33554787 GCF_914767665.1 Harmonia axyridis
TTTTCGAAAAAAAAAAAAAAATCGTAATCACCTCGGTCATGGCGAGTTATTTTCCGTATTTCATTCCACAATCAACGTACAACATAGAAGAAATCATCTCTCTAACTATCCTGGTTCAAAAGTTGTATCGGAACATTTCACGTCGTAATATCTCGCCAAGTCCAGACCTCGGCGATAGGTAGTATCTGACACCGTCCGCTCGGGACTGACATCGACTTGGACTCGGGCTGATGATGGGGAGGCGTTTAAGGACGTGAACATTTTTCCTTATAAAAATTAAAGTCGACAATGAATATTGATTCTGATTACTGATTTACGCTTTAAAAACACATTAGAAGGCAACCAAATCGAATTTGAGGAAATTCCACGATCAGAAAATTTTTTTCGAAAAAAAAAAAAATCCGAAAAATATTTTTCGATTCCGATTACTGATTTACTCTTTTAGAACACATTAGGAGGCAACCAAATCAAATTTGAGAAAATTCCACAATCAGAAAATTTTTTTCGAAAAAAAAAAAAATTCGAGGACACCTCGGTCATGGCAAGTTATTTTCCACAATCCATTCCCCAATCGACGTACATCACAGAAAAAATCATCTCTCTAACTATCCTGGTTCAAAAGTTGTATCGGAACATTTTCACGTCGAAAATATATCTCTAAGTCCAGACCGATGCACAACGTAAACTAGGGCTGAACCGATGCACCACGTAATATCGGGCAGACCGATGCAGAACGTAAACTCGATCATACCGATGCTTCACGTAATCTCGATCTTACCGATGCACCACGTAAACAAGGGCAGACCGATGCAGAACGTAAAGTAGATCTTACCGATGCACCACGTAATCTCGATCTTACCGATGCACCACGTAATCTCCATCTTACCGATGCACCACGTGAACTGGATCTTACCGATGCAGAACGTGAATTGGATCTTACCGATGCACCACGTAAACTCGATCTTACCGATGCACCACGTAATCTCAATCTTACCGATGCACCACGTGAACTGGATCTTACCGATGCAGAACGTGAATTGGATCTTACCGATGCACCACGTAAACTCGATCTTACCGATGCACCACGTAATCTCAATCTTACCGATGCACCACGTGAACTGGATCTTACCGATGCAGAACGTGAATTGGATCTTACCGATGCACCACGTAAACTCGATCTTACCGATGCACCACGTAATCTCAATCTCACCGATGCACCACGTGAACTGGATCTTACCGATGCAGAACGTGAATTGGATCTTACCGATGCACCACGTAAACTCGATCTTACCGATGCACCACGTAATCTCGATCTTACCGATGCACCACGTAATCTCAATCTTACCGATGCATCACGTAATCTCGATCTTACCGATGCAGAACGTAAACTCGATCATACCGATGCACCACGTTATCTCGGCAGACCGATGCAGAACGTAAAAAAAAAGCTTACAGCACGCGGTGTTCCCAAGCGGTCACCCATCCAAGTACTAACCGCGCCCGACGCTGCTTGGCTTCAGTGTTCTGACGAGAACTGGCAATTTCAGCGTGGTATGGCCGTAAACAACATATATTGCGATATTTTCTATGATATCTCACTTTTTGGGAGCGGAAAGGACGTGAACGTTTTTCCTCATAAAAAATGAAATAACTTTTGGATATTAATTCTGATTGTTGATTTAAGCTTTAAGAACACATTAGGACATATCTCAATGAAATTTGAGGGATTTCCGAAATCGAAAAATATTTTTCAAAAAAAAAAAAAAATCCCAGAAGACCTCGGTCATCTCAAGTTTATTTCCATATTCTATTACACAATCAACGTACATCACAAAAGGAACCATCTCTCTAACTATCACAGTTAAATTTTTGTATCGGAACATTTCACGTCGGAATATCTCGCTAAGTCCAGACCGGGGAGATCGGTCGCATCTGACACCGTCCGCTCCGGTCTAACATCGTCTTGGAGTCGGGGTAACGATGGAGAGGCGTTTAAGGACGTGAACATTTTTCCTTATAAAAATTAAAGTCGACAATGAATATTGATTCTGATTACTGATTTACTCTTTTAGAACACATTAGAAGGCAACGCAATCAGATTTGAGGAAATTTCAAGATCAGAAAATTTTTTTCGAAAAAAAAAAAAATTCAAGAACACCTGGGTCATGGCAAGTTATTTCCCACAATCCATTCCACAATCAACGTACAACATAGAAGAAATCATCTCTCTAACTATCCTGGTTCAAAAGTTGTATCGGAACATTTCACGTCGAAATACCTCGCCAAGTCCAGACCGGGGCGATAGGTAGTATCTGACACCGTCCGCTCGGGACTGACATCGACTTGGACTCGGGCTAATGATGGGGAGGCGTTTAAGGACGTGAACATTTTTCCTTATAAAAATTAAAGTCGACAATGAATATTGATTCTGATTACTGATTTACGCTTTAAAAACACATTAGAAGGCAACCAAATCAAATTTGAGGAAATTCCAAAATCAGAAAATTTTTTTTCAAAAAAAAAAAAATCCGAAAAATATTTTTCGATTCTGATTACTGATTTACTCTTTTAGAACACATTAGAAGGCAACGAAATCAAATTTGAGTAAAATCCAAAATCAGAAAATTTTTTTCGAAAAAAAAAAAAAATTCGAGAACACCTCGGTCATGGCAAGTTATTTTCCACAATCCATTCCCCAATCAACGTACATCCCAGAAAAAATCATCTCTCTAACTATCCTGGTTCAAAAGTTGTATCGGAACATTTTCACGTCGAAAATATATCTCTAAGTCCAGACCGATGCAGAACGTAAACTCGATCATACCGATGCTTCACGTAATCTCGATCTTACCGATGCACAACGTAAACTAGATCACACCGATGCAGAACGTGAATTGGATCTTACCGATGCACCACGTGAACTGGATCTTACCGATGCAGAACGTGAATTGGATCTTACCGATGCACCACGTAAACTCGATCTTACCGATGCACCACGTAATCTCGATCTTACCGATGCACCACGTGAACTGGATCTTACCGATGCAGAACGTGAACTCGATCTTACCGATGCACCACGTAAACTAGGGCTGACCGATGCATCACGTAAACGACGATCGAGAGGCGCGAAAGGACGTGAACGTTTTTCATTATAAAAATTGAAATAAATGATAAATAATGATTCTGATTGTTGATTATCGTTTTTAATATGCATTAGTAGGCAACCAAATGAAATTTGAGGAAATTCCGATAACAGAAAATTTTTTCGAAAAAAAAAAAAATTCATGAAATCCTCGGTCATCGCAAAATATTTACCATATTCTGTTCGATAATCAACGTATATTTAAGAAGGAATCATATCTGTATCTATCTTGGTTCAAATTTTGTATCGGAACATTTTGACCAAAGTCCGAGCTTCGGCCGAAACAGACACCGCTGACCTGGCCTATCGATCGACCGAGAGTCGGGGATAGAGCGTAAGTGTTGTCTGGAGGGGAACCCTGTGCTCTCCTGACATATATAGGGAAGGTGGTCGCGTTGGGCGATGCAGAACGTTTGGATCGGGAATTATATTTTTGGTTCAGCTATTGGAATATGGTTTATTGTTGGTATATATTGGCGAAATAACGTTCTTACTGACTGGGGATATTCATAAAAATGAGTCCGGAGATTTTCAGATCGAAGTCCGAGTGATCCGACTTGGAAGGCGTGTTGGGTGGGTCGAGATGGCTTAGATCGATCAGACGAGGCGGGCTAAGTGTTGACGTCATGCATCGGTCCATTTTCAGATTGAGTCCGAGTAATCCGACTTTGAAAGAGTGTTGGGTGCGTCGAGACTGTTTAGATAGATCGGACGAGGCGGACTAGGTGTTAACGACATGCATCGGTATATTTTCTGATCGGAGTCCGAAGAAATCGGCCCTAGTAGGCGCAGCGGACGGTCGAGACGGCCTCGGTGGGTCGGATCGATCGGGAAAAGTTTGCTAAATCGTGTCTGGAGGGGAACCTTGGGTTCTCCTGACATATATAGGGGATAAGGTTTGGGTGAACGATTCTTCACGTAAAAGTTGAGTAATTTATTTTTCGATAAGCTTTTGGATATTGATGAGAAGTATATGTATATCTTCGATTAAAAGAATTCTTACCGTCTCGATGTATATTATATTAGATATATAAGAAATAGTTAACGTGATGCATCGGCCGATTTCCGGATCGGAGTTCGAGAGATGCGACTTTCGATGCGCGATGGGTGGATCGAGACGGCCTAGATCGATCGGACGAGGCGGACTAGGTGTTAACGACATGCATCGGCGGATTTTCTGATCGGAGTCCGAAGAAATCAGCTCTAGTAGGCGCGGCGAACGGTCGAAACGGCCTCGATCGATCGGACGAGGCGGACTAGGTGTTAACGACATGCATCGGCGGATTTTCTGATCGGAGTCCGAAGAAATCAGCTCTAGTAGGCGCGGCGAACGGTCGAAACGGCCTCGGTGGGTCGGATCGATCGGGAAAAGTTTGCTAAATCGTGTCTGGAGGGGAATCCGGGGTTCTCCTGACATATATAGAAGGGGTGGAGAATGGGTCCTGTCCTAGACTGTTTGGAGTTCTTTTTAGGATGATATTCAGTTGGTAAGTGGTAGACCCGAATCCGACCTCGGCGTTTGGGTACTGGCAAGGTGTGTTGGTTTCGGCTTTCGCATCTTGGGTCGCTTTCGTCAACCTCATGCAGCGAGGTCGCGGTCCGCTTCGTCTCTTTGTAGTCGAATGGCCTTTAAGCGACCAACCTTAAAATCGTGATCCTCTGCCCGTTGCGGGTTATGTTCACAAAAAATTTGCAACCACTCAATTCGTTCCGAGCGACAAATATTGTTGAATCTCGAATCACCGTGTCGTTATATTCACATGTATAGCGAAGGGTCGAGATGGAATGTGTATAAGAAATTAGTTGATAGCCGGGGGTTCGTATTATATATGGACGCCTTGGCGAGGGATTGTTTCTA
>NC_059508.1:33557287-33559787 GCF_914767665.1 Harmonia axyridis
ATGTGCACGGAACGAGGAGCCGGCCGCTGGCTTTGCGTTCGTGTGGTTGGGCGAAGTTTCGTGATGTTTACGAGATGAGGAGCCGGCCGCCTATGTCGGCGTTTGTGGTTGGGCGAAGTTCCTTGACGGAACGAGGAGCCGGCTGCTTATGCTGACGTTCGTGGTTGGGCGAAGTCTTGTGATATCCTCGAAACGAGGAGCCGGCCGCACGTGTGTGCAGCCTTCGTTGTAGGTCCATGTTTAGAGATGCTCACGAAATGAGGAGCCGGCCGCTTATGTCGGCGTTTGTGGTTGGGCGAAGTTCCTTGATGGAACGAGGAGCCGGCTGCTTATGCTGACGTTCGTAGTTGGGCGAAGTCTCGTGATGTGCTCGGAATAAGGATTCGAAGCGCTTGGATTGCCGCGTTCGTGGCTGGGCGAAGTTTCGTGTTTGGCACGGAACGAGGAGCCGGCTGCAGGTTTTAAAGATTCTCGCCCGAAATCGATCAGTCGTTACCGTTGTCTACGGACTTCGGTAGGACGATCTATTCCAGGGACGAAGACGTCGACGTTGTGCGACGCCCGTTACATTAGCGTTTTTATGCTCTTTCGGGATTGTCTGCGACGTTTGTCTCCGTCCGAATTTTTTACGATAATTGTCACTAGATTAGTACGCAAACTAGTTGAACCGAAGATTTTGCGCCGATCGACTGACGTATTGACCCTTCAGTGGGTCGTCTCAGTCATTGGAATGTCATTCTCGAGGAGGTTCGCAGTTGGCGTCTCGTATTTCGAGGGAAAGTCCATTGCGACTAGTACCGAGAAATCGAACATAAAAGATTACCCTGAACGGTGGATCACTTGGCTCGTGGGTCGATGAAGAACGCAGCTAATTGCGCGTCAACATGCGAACTGCAGGACACATGAACATCGACATTTCGAACGCACATTGCGGTCCTCGGACACTGTCCTCGGACCACTCCTGACTGAGGGTCGGTTCCATTACAAAGACTGCCCGGCCAGACGTTATGGCTTGACGAAGTGACGACGTAAAGGTCGTCTAACGTTGATCCTGTACCGAAGGTCATTTGGGCGAGTTGGACGGTTTGCCGCGTGACGATCAACGTTCTGTCGTTTCGACGCCTCGTGTGTTGGAATGATGAGGAGTTGTTTTCGTAACGCGCCGTCTTGAATTGCGAAAGCATATATTGTGGTGTCGTGGTATTGCTCGATCTGCGCCCATGACTGTAGACATGCGATCGTCGTGTCCGAGAAATCTGAACGACGTCCGATCGCTTTAATGTGCCAGTTGTCGCGCGTTGCGGATGAGCTTTCATGAGCGCACCCCCGAAACACCGAAGCACTTTGCTTGGATTCGCATGATCCGCCATACGGAGCAGGAGATAATAGACGCCTTTGAGTAGGCTAACTCCCTCGCGTAAGGTACGTGATTTTATGAGCCGCCAAAGGTTAGTTTCGGAACGTTTCGATGATTTGAACATACGACCTCAGGACAGGTGAGACTACCCGCTGAATTTAAGCATATTATTAAGCGGAGGAAAAGAAACTAACTAGGATTCCCTTAGTAGCGGCGAGCGAACAGGGATTAGCCCAGCACTGAATCCCGCGATCGTAACCGGTCGCCGGGAGATGTGGTGTTTGGAAGGATCCATTATCTGGCGAGTTCGCGGCGCGTTCAAGTCCATCTTGAATGGGGCCATCGCCCATAGAGGGTGCCAGGCCCGTAGCGACCGCTGCGGCTTGCTAGAGGATCTCTTCTTAGAGTCGGGTTGCTTGAGAGTGCAGCCCTAAGTGGGTGGTAAACTCCATCTAAGGCTAAATATAACCACGAGACCGATAGCGAACAAGTACCGTGAGGGAAAGTTGAAAAGAACTTTGAAGAGAGAGTTCAAGAGTACGTGAAACCGTTCAGGGGTAAACCTGAGAAACCCGAAAGGTCGAATGGGGAGATTCATTCGCGCCTGTTGTTGGGATTTACTGACTGTGGAAACGGCGACGTTCGCGTTGGCTGTTCCCTTCGGTTCATCTCCGGCTTCGGACGCGTGCACTTCTCCCCTAGTAGGTCGTCGCGATCCGTTGGGTGCTGTTCTACGGTCTCGAGTGTAGCCCGTGAGCTCGGATTTTCCGATGTTTACGGACACTGGGTTTCCGAACAGCTCGCTCGACGGTTTACTGATGGCGGGAGGCCGCGACTTAGTTCGCGTCCGGCCCGTGGCAAGTATGTGAATTGTGATGGCGATCGGACCTAGTGCCGATTCCGTCCGTTTGCGACTGTTCGCCGCGGTGTTCTTGGACAGACCTCTTGAAACGCCGATCAGCGACGCTATTGCTTTGGGTACTTTCAGGACCCGTCTTGAAACACGGACCAAGGAGTCTAGCGTGTGCGCGAGTCATTGGGAATCACTAAACCTAAAGGCGCAATGAAAGTAACGGTTCACTTTATGTGAACTAAGGGAAGATGGTCGGTCTCCATGACTGACCCGCATTCCCGGGGCGCCTC